>NC_051181.1:154035245-154269857 GCF_013339695.2 Rhipicephalus sanguineus | reverse complement strand
AGAAAGAAGAAAGAAAGAAAAGAAAAGAAGAAAGAAAAGAAAGAAAGAAAAAGAAAGAAGAAAGAAGAAAGAAAAGAAAAGAAAGAAGAAAGAAAGAAGAAAAGAAAGAAAGAAAGAAAGAAAGAAGAAGGAAGCAACCACAACCACCAGTGAGGACACTAAAATCAATCAATCAATCAATCAATCAATCAATCAATCAATCAATCAATCAATCAATCAATCAATCAATCAATCATATTTACGGTTAGTGGGCGGTAGTTGCGGGGAAAATAATTGTGTTTGGCAATGTAGTTGGCGTCAAATGTCAACCGGACACTCACGATCAGAAACTGGCCTTGTATCGGAACCTTATAACAACTTTAGGACGCCACCGCCTAAAAACATAGACGGGCGCTGGCGTCAGTAAAATGACGGTGCATCACCAGGCGCATTGACGCGGAAATATTGACAGAATAAATTGTCGCGTCCAGAAGTACTCAATTCAGAGTGCTATATCAGTCAACTAATTCAATTCAATTGAATTCGAAATAGCGAAGCTCATTCAGTTACTTTTAAAAAAGATTTTTTTTCACTGGACGAAGTAGCTGAGCCATGCCAGCTGACCAGATGTTTCTTATTACTGTTTCTTACAGCTGTAATGGACCTTAAAGGGCCCCTCACCAGGTTTGACAATTTTGAGCTAACGAGCGCAATGCATACACAGGGCGTTCACGATCACGTCTGCCAAAATTTGCAACGCTACGCGCTGCGGAAATGGGTCAAATTTCAAGGTGAACGCTGCTTGCCCTTCCTCTCGCGGGCGCGTGCTTTAGAGAATGAGGGGATGACGTACGTGAGAAAATGGCCCTACGTAGATGGTAGTGCTGGTGACGTCGCTCCTCTACGTAGACGACTGTGCTCTGACGTCGCCAACAGTAGCACGTGAACTGCGATAATTATTTGACACGACATGTGTAGTTTGTGTATTGTTGCTTGAATAGATTAATAAAACTTGAGAGAAATAATGAGACACACAAAGGGGATGTGTGCGTCTTTTTCGTCTATTTTTTCGTTAATTGCAGCGAGATGCGGGGCTAATGTGCCTCCCTTTCCCATGCGTTCGTGTCCCCGCGGTTAGCGCATCGAGCAGACGCCAGCCCTGGAAACGAAAGTAATGTTCTGGCGCGTTCGAGCACACATTAGGCTCACTTATTCTACCGCGTCCAAGTAAACGTTAATGCGGCACTGGCTCATGATACCGCCACTCTCGTGCCCGTACAAATGTCTCAACTTTCATGCCCGTCCCGCAGAAACAGGCAGTACAACACAGAGAACGCCGACAAAACGCCCACGGCCGCTACATAAAAAGAAAGGTAGCGGCCGTGCAACGCCGCTCGCGTGCTTGGGCTGGCTCGGGCACGTCATGCGCACGCGACCATGCATTCGCATGACGTGTTCATGCGTATGTGTCAAGTGAAGAGGGCAGGGAAGGCATTTGGCTTGCTAAGGCTACACGGGGCGAGTGGCAAGGGTTTGAAACTCGCCTCCTCGCATCATGGTTTCGCGCCGCTACAAATTATTGTTTTTCTCAGCTCGTAATGAACCGATTTGAAAAATTTTTGCGGCATACTGCTCTTCATTCGGCACACAACAACTTCCAGCGTCTAACTAAAATTTGCTATGTGGCCTGGTGAGGGGCCCTTTAAAGAACTGCTTGTTGACAGACTGTGACGTTTCTGTTGCGATTGTATTCGATGAAACCAGTTACCTTATGGGCGCAATTTTACAAGGACTGAAATGTTCTTGCTCCTACTACGACATCGTTTGCTTTCAGGTTGTTTTTTTTTTATAGGCATCTACCTTAATTTAGTTTCGTGAAGCACACAGAAGGTGCCTTGGGTCTCCCCGCTCATTCCCTCTGTTTTAATTCTCGCTTAACTGCATACCACACCGCGGCCATAGCTGCCGTTCGTAAACACTGCCACTGCACTGGCTCGTCGGAAATAGGCAGAGTTGATTCAAGAAACAACGATGCGTCTGGCTTTCAGGTGAGGGAAAACGGGAAAACCACACAACCCTATTTCAGCGCAGCCGACCGCAAATCTTCCGGCTTGCTTAAAAGCTCCCTAGGCGCCTCTAAGCGGCTAAATCGTGAAGGAGTTAGGACTCAGCTGGCGATGGAGGCTGACCTAAGTGGACTCCTGGGATTCACCTATGGGTACTTTATTCTGCTTTCAAATGAGGCACTGAGGACCACTGCTAAGTGGTCCTGTCTGCGCTAGTTGAAATAGCGGAGCTCGGAGGACTTGCGTACGCAGCGGAGTGCTGCGCCAACCGAGTGACCGTGGTTCGGCCAACTCAGTTAGGAGTGGTCAGTGTGCTTCGCGCTTCGTTAACCATTTAATCTGCGCTCTCGGATAGAGAAAGGTGTCCAAGAATTCTGTTCACAGCGAGGGGCGTGTTTGTCGATTGAGGGGCGTTGTGGATAGGCGCTGTCTTTCGCGTCCTTTGCCCGCAACGTAGGTCATGAATTCCGATGAATTTATGAACTACGTTGCACTGATAGCGTTTTCTTCATTTGTTAGTGAGACTGAATCGTACTATTGCACAAGATGAGAGGTGGAAATATTTTAGAGTGAATCTGCAGTCATAATTAATACCGTACACTAACAGAACTGACGAACGGGGATTACGAGAGGCCTTTCAACGCCTGTGACATTATGGAAAAGAGGACTGTCTCACAGGACGGAGTTTTTTTGTTAATTTCTGTTTTGTTCTCCATTTATGCGTGCGATGGGTTAGGCGTGGTTCGTGCGACATCGGCAGAACTGCATATCGACAATACTGTACCTTTAGCAAACATTTCGTCTGCTACTGGTGGAACACGCACTCCGTAATACGTTCTACGTGCTGAATAACTTTAGAAGCACGGACGCTTGGGCGAGTTTCTAAGACATGATGGAATAGCTTCACAGCGTTGAAAAACGAGGACAGAGGGAAAAAAAAGCAGACAATAAGAGTGCTCGTATTGTCTGCTCTTTCTCCTCTGTCCTCGTTTTTCAACGCTGTGAAGTTATTCTATGACGCTTAATAACATAAATAGGGACATATATTAGGAGGTAAAGGGGATGGAAGGCTGATCGAAACCTACGATGGGCATATAATCTTGCTAATCCGCGGCCAGATATCTGCTTCAAGACCTCAGTCCTTTTAACCACCAGTTGTAGCTTGCTGCTTTTATCTTTGCCTGTCAACATGGTTCAATTTTTATATTATTGCGATAGCAATTATATGGACAGTCTCGGCTGATTTTAGCCGCCGTCGTCATGCACCGTATATATATATATACAGGGTGTCCCAGCTATCTTTAGCCAAGGGTTAAAAAATACAATATTAGAGGCAGGCGAGTGAAATCAGTTGCAAATTGCTGACAGCCACCTTGCGCACTACAGACAATTTTTTGTTTTGTAATTAACCAATTTGTTAATTATGATGATTTAACTAACTTCCTAAATATTGACTTTAGGCAAGAAATGCGGCTTGCAATCTTCGAGAGCGTCTTCAGAAACCCCAATTCCATTATTTGCGATAAAGAAAGTCTCACGTATACCATTTTTTCCAGGCTGCAAAGAAAGCCCGCGAAATACAAAAAGAACCACGTGACTAGCGCACACGCGCGCCGCGAGAATGCTGCCCTCAGCCGTGGTTTGAGCGAACGAAATCAGCTGCGGCCGCGACTCGCCGTCTCTGTTGCAGCGGTAGGCCGATAAGTTAAAGGTGGTTTCTTGGCCAGCTCTCGCTACAACTTGCCCCGTCACGCGCGCCAACTGGCTGGCAACGAGCCAAGAAGCCACCGTCAACATATCGGCCTACCGCCGCAACGGAGCCGGCGAGGTCGCGGCCGCAGCTGATTTCGTTCGCTCAAACCACGGCTGAGGGCAGCATTCTCGTGGCGCGCGTGTGCGCTAGTCACGTGGTTATTTTTGTATTTCGCGGGCTTTCTTTGCAGCTTGGAAAAAATGGTATACGTGAGACTTTCTTTATCGCAAATAATGCAATTGGGGCTTCTGAAGACGCTCTAGAACTTTGCAAGCAGCATTTCTTGCCTAAAGTCAATATTTAGCAATTTAGTTAAATCGTCATAATTAACAAATTGGTTAATTACAAAACAAAAAATTGTCTGTAGTGCGCAAGGTGGCTGTCAGTAATTTGCAACTGATTTCACTCGCCTGCCTATAATATTGTATTTTTTAACCCTTGGCTAAAGATAGCTGGGACACCCGGTATATATATATATATATATATATATATATATATATATATGTGTGTGTGTGTGTGTGTGTGTGTGTGTAAAAGTCCCAAAGAAAAATAATTCAGAAAAATGCTTCCGACGCGCGGAATCAAACCAGCGACCTCTATCTCCGCAGCGCGCATGGCGCTAACCACTACGCCACGAAGCGCAGATCCTTCAGGTAGCTAACGGCGAGTGTTATATACACACCCTTTACCGCTGGCAGGGCTCAGAGACGGCAGGCGCTTATAAGCGCTTCTTCATTACCAGCGAGATGGCGCGAGGAGCGCAACGGGCGCATTTAAAAGTCGTCGGCCAGCTCGCTCGCTTCTTCTAACATTTGCGCAGCGAGAACCTCGCCCTTCCGCTGTCTGCTCGCGCGGTAGTTGCTGCAGGGGGGCAGATGTTTTTGCAGCGTAGCAGCGCGTCCATCACGGCCACTTTTCTTGCTATCGCATTCATTGCTTCGCCCTTGCGGCGAAACTGTGGCTTTTTTATTATCTGACAGTTGGTATTAAGCTTCATGTCAAGACATACCAAACAGTGTGGTATCTCTAATCTCTTACCTAGGTGTGTGGTAGTGGCACTCGCACCTCGGCGTTCGTGTGCCCTCGCATATTCTTTGGGCTTACTGCGTTTACTCCCATTGCCGAAGCGGATCTCAGAGGCCGCGCAAAAATACACACACGGCTGAAGTTGCGGTCGGGTGCCTCAACGATCCCAGCTGCTCACAAGAAAACAATCTGCTTTTTCAATGAACTCAATCACTTAATTTTCAGTAATATTCCTGACACTTCATTTGCCCCTTTTTTAAAAATAAACTTACTCTCAGACATAATATGTATACAATATAATTCTTAACTTGAATCAGAACCATAAATGTCGTACCAGTTTAATTTTTTACGGGATTTCTTCTGAATCTTCGGTAAACCGGAAGTGCTCGACCGGAACTGCTTGAAAGACAAAGCCATTCATTGCTCAGGCCACTAATAAAGGTTTCGACAAATTTCTAAGCTGAAAAGGAGGTAACCTAGGGAACGCCATTAACCTGTTGATAATTTTATAAAATTCCCAGGATCCCACGTGTCGAAATGGCCTTTGTCTTTTTAAATCTTGCTCTCGTAGGCACTCGTTCCTTCCCGCGTCGTCACAGCAGTATTTGTGTGAACAAACTTTTTTCTCTCGTATCAAGAAGGGAGCCGACGGATGGATACACGTTATAGATTTCAAAACAGGAGAAAGTGCCTCAGATCAGGCTGGCCGACGTTTCGATAGGGGACCTATCTTTGTCAAAGGCGCCTTGTCATCCCTGGCGTGTTAGTTTTATGGGGTTAGTGATGACGTCATGTCAGCGGCGGCGCGTCTGTTGCTGTTGGTAATTGATGCCTGGAAAGAGAGAAACTCGAAAGCAGAAGAGTAAAGCCCTTGCCACATTTCAAGAGAGTTGCAAACACGTTCGGGTCTGCCATGTCAGAGTTAAAGGTAGCTGCAAAGAAAGAAAGAAAAAAAAGAAAAAAAGGGGGGGGGGGGCGGGTACAACCAAGCGAGAGGGCGAGTGCAGCCATCACAAAGAGCTGCAGAAGGTGGTGAGGAAGGGAACTACAGGCGGGGAGAAAAACCGGGCGGCTTACGTTTAAATGTCCGCCAAGGAGCTGCAGAAGGTGGTGGGGAAGGCAGCTACAGACGACAAAAAAAAAAAAAAGGAAGGTACTCGGGCGGCGTACGTTTAAAATGCCGCCTGCCTACTTTAAGTGATATTGGAAGGGTTGCCTGAAAAGCAAGCTCCTGCTTAATGGGTGAAGTAATTGGCTGGCATATGCATCCAGTGTCGTCGGTGGCTTCCAAAAATTGGGCGCCCATCAACTAAGAGGGTGAAGTAATTGGCTGGCATATGCATCCAGTGTCGTCGGTGGCTTCCAAAAATTGGGCGCCCGTCAACTAAGAGGAAAAAAAAAAACAAAGGTTGAAAGCAACGAGGGGCGGCCGGGGGGGAACAATCGGAATAAGACTCGTAGAATTTCCTGAGAAAGCGAGGGCTGTGACAATGCTGGCCAGAAGCGGCCTTTGGAGCGCGGAAAGGGGGAAGGAAACCGTGGTTCGGATTTACTAGGAAATGAAAACATCTTAAGAGAATAATATCTACACGTATGTGCACATTTTTACATGCAAGTTAAGAGATATTAAAAAGAATATTGATAGTGTATTATGGGAGCTGGTCGGGATTTTATTTTGCGAATAGGTTAAGGTTTTTGAAAGCTGAGCGTACTTCATGTCTCTTAATATTATAGGAATCATGCTATGGCTTTTAACGATTCCAAATTACCACGAGCTAGATTTATTCCTGATGGGTGTAGGGATTGAAATTTGTGTATCAAATACGATTCCATGTATTTCCTCTCACGTGGTGACCGGAAGTTTGTTTGTAGAATGTAAAGTTTGGCTTGATCGAAATTGTGGTCTTGTTGATTGAAGTGGCTGGCTACTGCTTTTGGTAAGTTGTGCTTTGTGTCTGCGCGGTGGCCGTTCAGTCTTACATGAATTGGTTGTCCAGTTTCGCCTATGTACTGTTTTTTACAGGTGGCACACTCAATGCAGTAGATCAGGTTGTTTGAGGTGCACGTGAAGTTCGATGTTACCTTGTGAAGGTAATCGGATGCTGTGCTTTTTACGTTGGTGGCTGGCTGTATATGTTTGCACGTAGAACATCTTGGACGCCCACAGGTTCCAGACGTTGGTGTAGTTTTTGTTGCGAGTTTTGCATGTACGAGCATATCTTTAAAATTGGCGTTGCGTCTGTAGGCAACCTTAGGCGGTTCGGGGAAGATTTTTTTAAAGTTTCTGGTTGGTTGTTAGAATCGGATAGTATTTTGCGAGGATGTTGTTTATGTTCGGAAGTGCGTTGGAAAATTTTGTAGTGAGAAGAGGCGTTGTTGTTGTTGTGGTTTTAGGGCGTGGTTTGAGTGTCTCAGTGCGATCTAGTTTTAGTGCGTCCGTGTAAGCCTTATGAAGGAACGCGTTTGGATGGCTTCTGTTTGCTAGTGTTTCTTTTAGGGTAGTAAGTCTGTTTACGTAATCCTGATCCTCTACGCATATGCGACGTAACCTTGTTGCTTGGCTCCTGAAAATGCCCTGTTTACAATGTTTTGGGTGATGGCTAGTATAATCTAGGTATTGTTGCTTGTCAAATGGTTTCTTATACAGCGTAGTCTTTAATATACCATTCTCAAGATATATGGTTGTGTCAAGAAAGTTGATGCTCTCAGCTGAGGTCTCGGACGTGAACTTTATCGTTGGATGAAAGGAGTTTAGGAATGATGTAAATTTAGCTAGATTGTCCCTGCCGTGACCCCATATTATAAGTATGTCATCAATGTACCGAAGGTATGTGTGGGGTTTGTCTTCGCAGCGAGCGAGGAAGTCTGTTTCCAGAATTCCCATGAATATGTTTGCATAAGTGGGTGCGAATGGGGTGCCCATGCTTGTTCCTTGTATTTGAAGGTAGTAATTTTCTTCAAATTCAACATAGTTGTGTGATAGTACTAGTTCGAGTAATGATAAATATACTTCAGTAGAATGCTGTACATTATGTTGATTTAATAAATCAAACTTTAAATCAACATAATGTACAGCATTCTACTGAAGTATATTTATCATTACTTGAACTAGTACTATCACACAACTATTTTGAATTTGAAGAAAATTACTACCTTCAAATACAAGGAACAAGCATGGGCACCCCATTCGCACCCACTTATGCAAACATATTCATAGGAATTCTGGAAACAGACTTCCTGGCTCGCTGCGAAGACAAACCCCACACATACCTTCGGTACATTGATGACATACTTATAATATGGGGTCACGGCAGGGACAATCTAGCTAAATTTACATCATTCCTAAACTCCTTTCATCCAACGATAAAGTTCACGTCCGAGACCTCAGCTGAGAGCATCAACTTTCTTGACACAACCATATATCTTGAGAATGGTATATTAAAGACTACGCTGTATAAGAAACCATTTGACAAGCAACAATACCTAGATTATACTAGCCATCACCCAAAACATTGTAAACAGGGCATTTTCAGGAGCCAAGCAACAAGGTTACGTCGCATATGCGTAGAGGATCAGGATTACGTAAACAGACTTACTACCCTAAAAGAAACACTAGCAAACAGAAGCCATCCAAACGCGTTCCTTCATAAGGCTTACACGGACGCACTAAAACTAGATCGCACTGAGACACTCAAACCACGCCCTAAAACCACAACAACAACAACGCCTCTTCTCACTACAAAATTTTCCAACGCACTTCCGAACATAAACAACATCCTCGCAAAATACTATCCGATTCTAACAACCAACCAGAAACTTAAAAAAAATCTTCCCCGAACCGCCTAAGGTTGCCTACAGACGCAACGCCAATTTTAAAGATATGCTCGTACATGCAAAACTCGCAACAAAAACTACACCAACGTCTGGAACCTGTGGGCGTCCAAGATGTTCTACGTGCAAACATATACAGCCAGCCACCAACGTAAAAAGCACAGCATCCGATTACCTTCACAAGGTAACATCGAACTTCACGTGCACCTCAAACAACCTGATCTACTGCATTGAGTGTGCCACCTGTAAAAAACAGTACATAGGCGAAACTGGACAACCAATTCATGTAAGACTGAACGGCCACCGCGCAGACACAAAGCACAACTTACCAAAAGCAGTAGCCAGCCACTTCAATCAACAAGACCACAATTTCGATCAAGCCAAACTTTACATTCTACAAACAAACTTCCGGTCACCACGTGAGAGGAAATACATGGAATCGTATTTGATACACAAATTTCAATCCCTACACCCATCAGGAATAAATCTAGCTCGTGGTAATTTGGAATCGTTAAAAGCCATAGCATGATTCCTATAATATTAAGAGACATGAAGTACGCTCAGCTTTCAAAAACCTTAACCTATTCGCAAAATAAAATCCCGACCAGCTCCCATAATACACTATCAATATTCTTTTTTAATATCTCTTAACCTTGCATGTAAAAATGTGCACATACGTGTAGATATTATTCTCTTAAGATGTTTTCATTTCCTAGTAAATCCGAACCACGGTTTCCTTCCCCCTTTCCGCGCTCCAAAGGCCGCTTCTGGCCAGCATTGTCACAGCCCTCGCTTTCTCAGGAAGTTCTACGAGTCTTATTCCGATTGTTCCCCCCCGGCCGCCCCTCGTTGCTTTCAACCTTTGTTTTTTTTTTTTCCTCTTAGTTGACGGGCGCCCAATTTTTGGAAGCCACCGACGACACTGGATGCATATGCCAGCCAATTACTTCACCCTCTTAGTTGATGGGCGCCCAATTTTTGGAAGCCACCGACGACACTGGATGCATATGCCAGCCAATTACTTCACCCATTAAGCAGGAGCTTGCTTTTCAGGCAACCCTTCCAATATCACTTAAAGTAGGCAGGCGGCATTTTAAACGTACGCCGCCCGAGTACCTTCCTTCTTTTTTTTTTTTTTTTTGTCGTCTGTAGCTACCTTCCCCACCACCTTCTGCAGCTCCTTGGCGGACATTTAAACGTAAGCCGCCCGGTTTTTCTCCCCGCCTGTAGTTCCCTTCCTCACCACCTTCTGCAGCTCTTTGTGATGGCTGCACTCGCCCTCTCGCTTGGTTGTACCCGCCCCCCCCCCTTTTTTTTCTTTTTTTTTCTTTCTTTCTTTGCAGCTACCTTTAACTCTGACATGGCAGACCCGAACGTGTTTGCAAACTCTCTTGAAATGTGGCAAGGGCTTTACTCCTCTGCTTTCGAGTTTCTCTCTTTCCAGGCATCAATTACCAACAGCAACAGACGCGCCGCCGCTGACATGACGTCATCACTAACCCCATAAAACTAACACGCCAGGGATGACAAGGCGCCTTTGACAAAGATAGGCCCCCAATCGAAACGTCGGCCAGCCTGATCTGAGGCACTTTCTCCTGTTTTGAAATCTATAACGTTTTTTCTCTCGTGGAGTACACGCGTGTGTGCCATCAAGAGGGGGAAGCTAGAAAGGGGGGTCTGCAGAGAACGAACGAAATAAAACGATTCCATCGTAAAATTGTGCGTACACTATACGTACACTCACGAGCATAAGTTTCACCTGATTAGGCAATGCTATCTGCTGCCATGAACTTACGGCCATGTGGGGATGCGAGATGTGACGGTAAAAGGAATCGCTCGTGTGGAGAGCTACGTGCCTCTAATGCAGGCGTCGCTGAGCGGACGAGGTGAAGCTCCAAGATTGCGCAGCAAAAGTAAATCGTTGTCATGTTATTTCGTGTGTGCGGCACGAGGGACAAGTTGGTAATATCGTTTTTTTTTAATATGCGCACCGAAAGGGAGCAGGAGAGGCTGTCGTGCTATAATGGCTGAGGTTCATCTTCCCGGGTAGCAAAGATAATATTTGCTCGCAGATTATTGAACACTGAAGGGCTGAAATCATGATATTGTGCTTCACGAGTCGATTATGATGATGGTATTGGATCAGAAAAGAAATAAAGTTTCTCAGTATTCTTAAACGTATGCACGAGCACCTTTGCTTTATAATGTCTTGTGTTTTACGTGCCAAATCCACCATGTGATTGTGAGGCACGCCGTAGTGGAGAGCTCCGAACAAATTTGATCATCCGGTATTCGTTAACTTGCACTGAAATGGCGCAGTGCACGGGCCTTTTGCCTTTCGCCTCTATCGGCAGGTGACCGTAGCGCCCAGGAACGAAACCGCGACTTTCGGGACAACGGCCGAGCACCGCAATCACTAGGCCATTGCGGCGGCTGCTGTCGTGTTATCGTATACATCTTACCGAAGATAAAAGGACGACATGCTGCCGATATACTTTCGTCTTCGATAATGGGTAAGCTTGCGGAGGCATGAAAACGCACTTAAGACAGTAGATTGCGATACCCCGTACGGCTGTACGTAGGCCCTATGGCGACACGACGTGTTCACGAATTTTTCATCTTCAGACTTCCATCTTCTTCCGTACTTCTGCCCGTACGACTGTTTCACACGGCAAGAACGACGGTGAATGGAGAGACAGCTTCATGACATCTTGCCTTCTCTCCCGTTCCGCCATCACTAAGTGTGTTGAGCGAGCTGCCTTATGCTTCTGAGAAACGCGCTCGCGTTCGACGCCAGCCGTCAAAGAGGGTGCAGAGACGCGAAGATACCATTACTATGATAATGGAGACGAGATAGAATGTATACGTACACTCAACACCCATATAGACGTCTCCGGAAATGGCGCTGCCGGATACGGGCATCGTACTTAAAGTCTGGAGCGAGGATGTCTGACGCGTTGAAATATTATTAATATGGATGTCTCCAAAAATCTCATCAAGTTGGACTCACCGCAATACGGGAGGGTTTTTATTCCCACGACTCTTCGCACGAAACATGCATGCTATACGATCCCGAGCCTCTTGGCGCCGTCTATAGTCACACCAGGTCAGCGCCTCGGAAATCATCGGTGGCTACGTAGAACACGCGTGTGTCGAATTTAGGGTGCCTCCGTCGTCGTTGTTGAAATAGTAATGAGGTTGTCTTTTTTGGTTTGGCAGCATAAAACTACAGTAACGTGTGTGTGATTTAAAACCTCAATATAGTTCCGCAGAGCAAGGCGCGGCGTTCATCTCGTTTCCCACTTGGCGCCGACATGCCTCGATGCAGGCCGTTAACAAACATGGAATTTGGGCTTCCCGGTAGATCAATGGGTGCAGTAAAATGCTTTCATCTTCGATCCCAAGAAAATAATTCCACAGCATATCCACGGGGTGAATGATGATGAGTGGGGCGAAGCTCTCGTACGGCAGGATCTTGGCGGCGGCGTCGCGCAGCTTCACGCCCAGTACATCATCAACCACGTGAGATCGGGCCGGTTTATACTAAAGGGTCGATGAGAGTCATGGCGACTTGCAGCTCACTTTAATTTTACATGTACGCTGTGAATTTTTTAATCACGCACAGGAGAAATCTCAGCAGGCACTACCTTGGAGGTAAACAATGGCTGCTAATGGGGAATGAGAGACAGAAGAAGTCGGCTTTTAGCTAACACTTACACTTCTACTAACGTTTCCTACTGGAACATGCCAATGGCTGTTAATGGGGAATGAGAAACAGAAGAAGTCGGCTTTTAGTTAACGCGCACGCTGCGAATTTTTTATTGTTCAACAACGCACAGGAGAAATCTCCCACCGGCACCACATTGGAGGTCAAGATCTGGTACTAGCGTTAAGACTGGTTACGCACTACGACGGGGAAGAACGGGTGCCGCTTTAAGGAGCTTCGCCCCTAAAAGTATTAAATGCGAAGCATTTCTTAGCGAACCTTTGGCACTTTGAGCGTTTCTATCTACGTATCTATCTATCTATCTATCTATCTATCTATCTATCTATCTAGCCGCCTACGTCTGGGGGCTCTCATGATCGCCTCCTTAACTTGGTGCAGACCAAAATTGGCATGGGAGGTTAACATGATTTGACGAATATGACTGTCGGGTCATGACATGAATAAAGTGAAAATCCTGTCGCGTACGTCGTCAAACCCTTTTCTCCAGACACGTGTGACACATACCCGCTTACCACGGGCCAAGGTACATGGGTATGCGCCACAGGTGATTGACAGTTTTTATATACCCAGGAACGCCGAGAACAGACATTAAATGCGAGAGGGTTAAGAAAAACCGACATCGGCAGCGTTGGCCCGACGAATGGAAAGAATGAAAGTTTGGATCCCAGCAGGAATCGAACCCAAGCATTCTGCGTGGCAATCAGGTATTCTACCACAAAGCCACGCCAGGTTTTTTTTTTTTTATTTATTGACAAAGCCACGCCAGGTCTATAAACTGGTTAGGAAAAACAGCCTATGCAGGCGTAATATCGGTGCAACGTCAATTGTGGTTGTGGTGCTTGCTATCTAATTTTACAAGAGAGCAATAAACGCTATACATGATACTCCTACAATACGTATACTCCTACGATACAGACGTCATATCAGATTAACGTCTGTGGTTCCAGTATCGGCTCCGCTTTTATAGCAGTCTCATAAACACTGCATTTTTATCCCTATGGTTCAGCAAGCTATATTCAAGCATTGCTCGACTCCGGAGGAATACATTAACGAAAGTTACGTATCATATTCACATCATCGCACCGTAAAGTGCACTTAGTCCGCCAGAACGACGCAATGTCATCTTCCTTTCTTACGAGGCTGGGCGATGGCCTCATGCTGACCGAGGATGATGCCAGATTGATTGACAGCCACTTTGTAGACTAGGCTACGTAGGCCACATACGCCCAGGTAGTCTACGAATACGACAAGCGCCATCCACTGATGCTGGTCTACGTAGCACTATCCAGGCCTACCAGCCGCGACGGCCTATACCTCACCAGCACGAAGGGTGACTTCAGGTTCCAAGATGTCGCCGACTCTATCTACAGACAATTTGTCGACGAAATGACCGAGGCATCCACGGTTTCCAACAGCTGTACTATACCTCATACTTCATTACATATCGACCCCTCGTCACCGCGATCACGACCTGATCCGATAACAAGTCATGACCAGCTGCTGGTGCTCACTGATCACGGGGATGATGACCTTGTTCAAGAACTGTCAAAAACTTCTTGCACACATGCACACGGGTTTGTGAAACGTGCGTGCATTCTCTAGCGTAAGGGACAAGTATAAGCACTACATATCAGCTTACGGCTTCTGGTGTTGGTATAATACCCACGTTGCCATTGCCAGCGTTACCCTACTGTAAACAACGCTCTTCAACATAGATGTGTGCGTATAAAATTTATACAAATCATTAGCGTCATTTTGTAACGTTTCGCTCAGTAAAAAAAATTACGCCACAGTCACCTTCCGAACGCATGCTTCGCATCACATCGACTCCCATGGTATGTGGTATCTGCGGAATTTTTCTTCCTCGGCTTCCCATGCTTACGCTCGACTAAACCCAAGAGCACGTTTCTGTTCTTAGATACCGAAAGACTTGTAGTTCGACGAAATATTCGGCAAATATATGGATGCGAAATGCGCGGCTTCCGCCACTTGCTGCTTAACATATAATGAATACAATTAATAAAAAAATGTTTTAAGCATAACACCCTCTAGCGTGGAATAGCATTCCTTGGAGCACGATAACCCTGGCTTGTTGATGAGCGCAGCATACGTTAAAACATACCACTAGTACAGCTCCCATAACGACAAAATGAACTTTGCTACTCCTACAGTACTAAGGAATAACCCCTAATGTGCAACATACCAATCAAAATTTCATAAGTATTGAATATCTTGCTGACCTCAAGACACTGGCTAGCCTTAACCACGAAAAGTTTCTATATTTCCTAGAAATATTTGTCGCCGTCGTTATTGAGAGTAGAGCGGGTGCAGGTGTCGAAAAATATGCGCGAGACTTTATATGTTATAAGTACACGTCTATTCAGAACACGAAGTGATGTTTTGTAATGATGCTCTGAATGACACTTCATAAAAAAACATGGCTGATCCCTCTGTCATAGGAATCGGTATAACACGAAAGTGAAACGTGTCTTCACAGACGTAGTTGACCGTTTGTTGCGGATCCTTTCGCCCCAAGGGCGAAGGAATGAATGCTACAGCAAGAAATTGTAATCTTACGCCAAGAAGGGCAAGCAGCTCGAAAATTGCAACGCGCTGCTCAAGCAGAAAGGACGCACGGAACAAACATACACAGGATGAGAGCGAATTATCTGTCACATTTGTAACTTATTTCTGCGTGAGCACCGCGCTCCTTTCGCAAAAGCGGCCGCTGCAGACAGCCAAGTGACCTTCGTGCTCTCAACACGAGACGTACAAACCACCGTGATCACGAGATAAGCGCACGCACGAGCGACCACGCCCTGTAGACGCGGGCGCTCGTCGCAACGGCGACGACCTTTCAAGCGCGCTCTTCGAGCCCTTCGCGCCATCTTTCTAGTGATAACGAAAACACGCTGTAACACAGATCTCTGAGTACAGCCACCGGCAAATGATTTATATAAATAGCTCGCCGTTGGCATTGCGAAGAACGTGTCGTCCATGGCCGAATCGTTTCGCGCTGCGCGCTGGGGATCGAGAGGTCGTAAGTTCGATTCCAGGTGACGGAACTTTTTCTTTGCCCACTGTTAGTCTTTATATTTTAGAACGTCATATCCGTGACGGAAATACGTTAGTGGAGCCGTGGTTGACCCCGGCATAAGACACTTTCGTGTTAAAATACTGCGTTTTCCTGCGTCGATCCCAATGCTAATTCATGATATATGCCATCAGAGGAAGGAAGGAAGGAAGAAACAAGCGGAAAAACAGGGAGGTTAGCCAGTTCTTGGAACGGCTGGCTACCCTGTGCTGGGGGAAGGGGTAAGGGGGATAAAAGATGATAGAAGAGAGATGTTACAAAAAAAAGGAGAGCAAGAAAAGAAAAAAGAAAAAGAGAGGAGGGATCTTATTGTAGGCTGCGGGCCAATCATGGAGAGACAGCTAAACGTCACAGCAGCCTCGAACATAACGAATAGAGAGTAGTCGTGAAGCGCTTACAGTATGTGTAGGCTTGGCATTGGCCCTCAACCCGCGTGGCTTGCCAAGGTTTTTTTTGTTGGTCGGTACATCATAAGTTGATTGCAATGCTTGTGACTGGGTATCTGTGTAGCTATAGGTAAAAACAGGAGTACTGTCGTAAATTTATTTATTTATTTATTTATTTATTTATTTATTTATTTATTTATTTATTTATTTATTTATTTATAATAAATGCATAGCGCTATACAAGAATGCCGTCGATTTCTTCGTGTAAGACGTCTTTATTGAGACGCATGCCTCCATTCATCGTGTAAAATTCATAAGGTGCTATTAATAACATCTGGAATCTATAACGGCCAAAGGCACACGCAGTCGAAGTCGCACTGTGTTTCGCCAGCACCAAAATCTCCGCCTCCGGTGGCACCTCGTGTTCGAAGGATTTTGCATGAGCGTTTACGGAGTAACACGACGTGTTAGCTTCGCTCGCATCGCCTCGGGGCAGACGAAAGTCGCCCCCGACTTCCCCCTCCTGTTCATAAACAACGCCTCAGTGATCACATGAAGCAAGCGACGGGCGAAGTGGATGCGATCCTTCCGAGTTGCACGCCGCACGAACTCTCCGAAGCGTAAAGCCTGCATAGCGGTGCCGCGTGTTTGTTTTTTCAAAGCACTCCGGCGGCGCGCGACAGCGTGCACGCATGAGCGGTCTCAATGGGCCGCGACAACTTGTAAAAGCTGTTACCAATTTGTTTCTTCGGGTGTCTTGTTTTCATTGCACGGGTCCGTGAGTCTGTTTATCTTGGCTAGGCATGAATTTCTAGGGAGCCGCAGAAATGAATATTTTTTTCTGAGGTTCCCGTAAGACGGGATGGTTTTTGATCTTGCTTATGCAAGAGCCTTGTAAAAGGTGCTCCTGGAATTATTGCCGTTAGAAAGCGTGCCAAGGTGTTGCTATGGGGATGATTATAAATAAAGGTCTTGCCATAAAACCTGAAGGTAAGAAATATATTGCAGATAAATAACAACAAAAAGAGCATACATACTCAGAGTACTTTTAGATGATATAATGTCTGCAGTATTAAACTGGAACGGCACCCACTGAACAGGGACCCAAGTGGAAACACACACATCAGAAAAAATGTGTGGTGCTTGGTTTATGAGACAGGCGCACTTAAACGTAAATGTTTGCCCCGCCACGGTGGTCTAGTGGTTATGGCGCTCGTCTGCTGACCCGAAGGTCGCGGGATCGAATCCCGGCCCCGGCGGCTGCATTTTCGATGGAGGCAAAAATAGTTGGTCGTAATTTCCGGAGCCCTCCACTACGGCGTCTCTCATAATCATATCGTGGTTTTGGGACGTTAAACCCCAGATATTATTATTATTAACGTAAAAGTTGCGGTTTACCCCCGAAGAGAAGATAAATGTCTAAATGAAATTGCTTCAACAAATATTTTCGAATGCACTGAAAAATTCTCAGCAACTTTTAGGGCAGTAAGTACGCTAAGGCAATACTAGGCATGAATATCTAAAATAATGTAAGAGTAACATGTTGTGGCCAACATTATGAATTTAAAAGCTCCTCATTATTTCGTGAATTTACGAAGACTCAATCGCTTGCTTTAAACAGTTAACGCCAAGGCTCATCAGGTCCACTCTGCCAACGTCTTCTCGTACATGTTCAACATTGCACTACAGTGGCGTACCCAGGGCGTGACACACCGGGCCCGTGCCCCCCTCCCCCAATGTTTTTTTTTTTTTGCCATGGCATACAGAACACAACATCAGACTCGACCACATCTGCCACTGCCACAAATGACACTCGGCCCCCAATTCAGATTAGGAAGGTGCCCTCCCCCCGCCCCCCTCCCCAAAAAAATTTCTGCCTACGCCCCTGTTGCGCTAGGTCTACTCTCGCAAGTGGAGGACAACGTTATTTTACTAAATATGTGCATTCAGACATTTCCAGCGGACTTTCCCATTTGAAAGAGCAGTGTTGTCTTTAATAACTGCGCTTGTAACACAGCTGGTGTACTGCCTAAATAAATCAATGCACAGTGATGAACAGGATGAATAGGGCACCTTATCTGTAGTCTTTAGCTGTAGTGTAGTAATCTGACATAAATGAAACGGAATGAAAGTGTATGAAAAATCAACTTGCCGCTGGTGGGGACCAAACCTACACCCGTCAGATAAGGCATCTGATGCTCGGCTTATTGAGCTAGAGGGGTCCACTTTATTGTGTATCCACTTTATTGTGTATTGCTGTGTGTGCAGTCACGGGAGTGTTATACAGCGCCACTCGTAGCCATGACAGAGTGTGCAACACTCTTTTTGAAGGTAAACATTAGACAGAAGTCTGTCTGGTTGGGTAAGTAAACTGAGATAACTGATATTTATTCTCCAACCAAAGTTACGAAAACATGCACTCTTTTTGCCAGAAAAGAGTGTTGCGCACTATTTATCGCATTTATAGACGTGTGTAGCGTGAAAGGGATGTTGAAGTACATTTGAAAACATTACCATTCGGCTGAAACATCAAATCATCCGCCCCCAATTGTCGAAATTCTGTTCTGCGTGATGTGAATGGGGTCCGTCTCCTCCCCATGTTTACTGCCGTCAACAGAAGCCTCACGACTTGTTGCTGACTTCGATTCTCCAATACTGATTTCTCTGCCTTTCTTTTATTGCGCGCACGGAGCATCACAAAGGCTTCCGTCAGATGCGGGAAGCTTTTGAACACAGCAACAGACGTGGCAATCTCAGGTGTGTGTTTTTTTCGATCTTCACATTATCCACATCTCAGAAACCTCTGCCTGCCCCCATATTCTTGGCATACGTTCAGTGGTTCCATAGGGAAGATTAGCTTCATCGCATGCCTTGTCTCGCATTTATAGCTCGGCTATTTGCGGTGCATAGGGCTTAAGCAGCCGAAGACGTTGTGGTTAACGAGTTCGGTCTAGAGGGTACGTTAACATTGCGACGTTAACGCGTTGTCTCGTTTCAGCGACATTGCAAACGCAGCCTTACACGCAAAAGATCAAACGACGTACACGAGCTCGTGTCTAAAACGCGAGCGCTGCGCCTGTCTTCACGCTGCATTGTGCCTGCGAAATGTCGCAATAAAACGAAGGTCCTGAATTCTGGTTCCTGAGATAAATAAGGCAGCCCAAAAAATTGCGCACATGACGAAGCATAAAACGCTCGGCGGTGATGTTCAGGCTAGTTGATTTCTAGAAGAGTTTCATAACGGCGATTCAACGAAGAGTAGGCGTCTTTATTATGCAGCGCATTGTTTGTGGTGTCGGATGTGAGCACAGATGTCGTTATGACATATTAGCTCATTGTTCTTATTAAAGATAGACACACTTGAAGGCGTTAATCATGCTAAGTTTGAACAGCGCTACTGAACGCGGACAGAGTAGAACACGAACACACACACACACACACGTTCGGTTTCGCTATTCAAACATAGCATAATAAACCAACTAGCTCGCCAACGCACTTTGGCGTTAATCATACGTGCTGCTTATCCGTTGGTGCACATGTTTACACCAGCGTTATCTTCAAACCGTTTATCTCAGCGATGTATCAATGAGCGCAAACGTCTTGCGTCATTCTGCAATTTAGTAGGAACGGAAGGCTTCGTGGGAAAAGTGTAGGTTGCATATTAACGCATACTTGACACTACATGACAGTGAAGTATTAAAAATAATGCTTAGTTTGAGATATTTTCCTATGTGGTGAAAGCGAGAGAGAGAGAAAACAGCAGAGAGTGCACTCAATGTTGCTGCGGAACAGAATACAGGGCGTTTCAGCTAACGCCTAATATTGAAAACACAAACACATGCGCTACTCCTGTTGGATTGGCCCAGTACTGTTCCGAGCCGTATGCAGCACGTCATGATAATATTTCCAATTTGACTAGCCGGGCAAATAACAAAAGCACTCTTAATAAGCTTTTCAATTACTAACTGTAGCGAAAAATCTTCAATGCGAAAGTTGTAGCACTTGTTCTGAAACGTCCGAATATTTCATGCATGCTTTCCGTGTGGCCTCTGAGATCCGCTTCAGCAGTGAACGAAACACAGAATTAACCCAAAAATGCACCAGGGCACACGAATGCCGACGTGCGAGTGCCACAACCAGACACCCAAATCACGGATGACGGTCGCCTCCAGGTTTTTTGCATAAGAATAATGACTGGGGCGCGGAAGGGGGGGGGGGTTGCATATTAAACTAATCGACGTCTCAGGCTAAAGTTCGACCTTCGGCACAAATACATGAAGGAAAGAAGATGACACAATACATGTAATACAGGGGAGCAAGTTCGAGTTCTTCAATTTAACCAGGTTAAAGTGGAGTTCGCCAAACACAAAACATATCGCAGTGACTGCTGTGTCAATGTAAGCCGAGGAACACGTTGGCCTAACTTAACTCTTCCTTCTTAGAAGCACTAGCTCTGGAAGGAAATAGCATAGTGGCATACTGACACACACACACACACACACACACACACACACACACACACACACACACACACACACACACACACACACACACACACACACACACACACACACACACACACACACACACACACACACACACACACACACACACACACACACACACACACACACACACACACACACACACACACACACACACACACACACACACACACACACACACACACACACATATATATATATATATTGTATTACATATTTACGGGAAAAAAAGTGTAGTCCCAAATGTCTCCGCAGTGCGT
Source organism: Rhipicephalus sanguineus (assembly GCF_013339695.2). Classification (NCBI taxonomy): domain Eukaryota; kingdom Metazoa; phylum Arthropoda; class Arachnida; order Ixodida; family Ixodidae; genus Rhipicephalus; species Rhipicephalus sanguineus. Next base: position 154,249,230 of record NC_051181.1, on the reverse strand, counting down.
GATTTCTCAAGTGACCCTTCTGCTGTTTACACCGTTCCGTCGTTTGCAAACTGCTTCGAACCGTGTGCTTAGAAACGGTTTGCGAGCAGTGTGCGAGCAGTGTGCGTTCAGAGCAATACGATGCACGAAGACAGAAAAAGCAATAGAAGAAAGAAAGCGAGAATATCTGCATAAGTAGACACACATACGATGCTTGAAAAACATAACAGAAAAAGAGCGCCTCCAGGGGTCTGGCACTGTTTGTGATGAACCGTGACATAAATCTTCATATTCCACGAGCGCCTCTGCACCAGTACTTTCAGGCTGTCTCTCGAAGCGTGCTCTACACGATGCGGCCCTTTGCTCTAGGAAGTGTCACAACACCGTCGTCGCTCTGTGTGCGCTCGGAAGTGTAGAAAAAACTTGTATTGCTATGCACGTACCGGACTGTAGCACCTCGCCTTTAGAGTGCTTGTTTTCTTTTTTATCGATGTCGTTTGTGGGAAGTATCCATGTGCTCACTGGCGCTGGCTACTATTTTTCCCGCGATATACATAACTAAGAGCAGAAAAAAATCGTATTGAGGATGCAGGAAAGAACAGGGCACCAGCCAAAATATTTTCCAATTTCTCACCCATGTAAATGAAATTCGAAGGTTGCGGGTTCGGGCCCCACAGAATCACTACACTACAGTTCAAACAAAAACAGCCAATAATTTCATCTATGCTTTCCTTGGTTTAATTGTTTCATTTGCTTGTGTTTAACAAAGAAACGAGCTGCTCGAACGTTTCTCTTTCGTTCATTGAACTTAGTGAAGGAACTCAAACAGTTTTGTAAACAAGATAAATTACACAACAGATACAAGTCTTTTGCAAATCTACGTAACAAAACACATCAGAAACATATAATAAAATCAATCGTAACGCATTTCTCGATGGCACTGTTTATATGCTAAGCAAAAACACGAAATTGATGTTTCCACGGTGCTTCATAAGTGTCTAATGTTATTGTACATCCAATGAAAAGTTTAAACACTACAAGCTATGAATACGATTTTTTGCTTTCTTTTTATTTTTTTGTAAAAGAACATCTTTGAGCGGAAGCTCCGGTGGTTACCAGTTAACGAATAAAAAAAGCAGCGACACACACCTTTCATTTCTTTTTTTTAGGTAGGTGTTTACGCTTACAGAAGACACACCAGAAAAGCGGTTCTTTTTAAATTTTATATTCCGGTACCCATAAAGCCCTGGAGGCATTACATAGGGAGATTACAATTACTGGGGCAAAAATGCATGAAGAGCACAACTAAAGAAGAAAATATAAATTCTAACAACAAGAATCAGTAATCATGAATTGGGACAAAGACAGTCATTTATAAGAATCACAAGTTTAAAGATTTCCGATATACTTAGAGAACCTAATCATCATCAAACGATCAAAGGACGCAAATCGATAGGAGCGAGAAGCAAAAGCTCACAATGAAAAAACGCAGACGATAAAACAAGGGAGCCGGGATGAACCACTTAATCGCGCCTGCGGACGCAGCCGCCAAGTTCCCGCCCTGGCACGCCTGTCAAATGGACGGCACGCACACACACGGGAAGACGCCTGCCCCAAGGCAAGGTGCGTGCTCGCTCCTACATACGTACAGACACGCATATGCAAAGACACACGCGCACACGCAAACGCACGTGCACAAACACACAGCCACGATAGCGAGTGAGTGAAAGGAAAGAGGACTCCCATCCCGAAGGGTCATTTACTCCTCATGGTCAAGAGTTCTGCCCACGGCGCCTGTTTGTGGCAGGAGCTGTCTTCGTGGTCAAGCAGGCGGAAGATCCGCAGCAGCCTCTCGTAAGACGGTCGCTCCACCCCGCTTGTCTGTATAATAATCAGGCTCTCGGCGGCCTTCACGTCTTGAAGGTTTTCATCAGTTGCGCTGTACCACGCTGCCCTCAACGTAGTTTTGTTTTCTTAAGCAGAAGGGGGATATTGTAGAGGCAGTTGTATATATACATGAAAGGAGACTTTATTTATTTTCATTCATTTATACATAAGTAGATTTCGTCTATTTATATATAATTAAATGAAGAGAGATTTCGTATCTTGGATCACTAATTTGTCTCTCTATGGTTTATCACGGCAATTGTATGAACATGCCGCGTCAAGGCCCTTTTCAACTCGTCCGCATTCCGCAGCTTGGTTTCATTCTGCAGCCTACTTCTGTAACGTCTCCTTCGTGCGTGCTTGTCAAATGATGCGACGACCGACAACGAAAAACGATTTCGTTTGGGTATCGCCGATCCATAGCCCCAACAGAAGCCTCTTGAGAAACAGCGTTCAGACTTAGTGACATCCCGCCGCGTTGATGGGATCATGGTGCTCGACTGCTGACCCGAAGGCCGCGTGATCGAATCCGGGCCGCGGCAGCCGCATTTCGATGGAGGCGGTATGCTAGAGGGCCGTATGCTTAGATTGAGGCGCACGCTAAAGAACCCCAGGTTGTCTAAATTTCCGGAGCCCTCCACTACTGCTTCTCCCATAACTATATCGTGATTTTGTCACGTAAAGTCCCAACAACTATTGTAAGGCTAAGTTTTAGTCACATAGGGGGGCGGTGTGATGAAACTGAATTGGGTCTGAGCAAAGGCGGAGCAAGCTAATGTCTTAAAAGCAGTCTTAATAGAACTAGTAGTAGTAGTAGGAACATTGTAGTTGTATTGTGTTGCTGTTTGCTGGTAGTAGTAATAACTGCATTACTAGGAATACATTCTCGGTGTCGTTGTCTTTCTGAACAATCGGGGTGCATACGCAATGCGGGGCATTGGTAATAAATCGGTTTTTTAACGAAATAGCGAGGCAAATTAATATTATCAAATTGAGAACTGCCGATATGGCATACAAATTCTTGAGTACTGGAATGGTCAGGGAAAAAAGTTAGGACGAAAGCAATATTTTAAAAATTGATATTCGTATCTGTCAATAAAACAAATGGCGAAGCTTGCACTTAGCCGAGCAAGGCATGAAACAGCGAAACTGGACGAACTCTGAAGACTAACCTGGTTGCTTCTATAGGTTAAGTTTAGGCCTTAGCTAGGTGATGTAGGTTGTGTCTACTTTGATTCTCAGCGCACAGAGGTCCGAGTTAAACCACATACAGTCACAGACACGACACGAATGTCGAAGCTCCAGAAACAGAACCTCGCGCTGAAACCGCGCGTTCGCACCTGGCATAGATCTACGGGTTGCTTATTCCAGTTGTAGCTAGGCAGCACTTGCTTGTGGCTAGGCTGACCTTAATAATAATAATATCTGGGGTTTAACGTCCCAAAACCACGATATGATTATGAGAGACGCCGTAGTGGAGGGCTCCGGAAATTTCGACCACCTGGGGTTCTTTAACGTGCACCTAAATCTAAGTACACGGGCCTCAAACATTTTCGCCTCCATCGAAAATGCAGCCGCCGCGGCCGGGATTCGATCCCGCGACCTTCGGGTCAGCAGTCGAGCGCCATAACCACTAGACCACCGTGGCGGGGCTAGGCTGACCTTGGTTGCAGCTACGTTCTCGGTAGAGTGGGCCGGCAGCTTGCCGAGTTAACCTTTTAGCTTCGCTTCTTTCCGCATACCCGTTTGATGACGATAGTTTTGTTAGTCATTTTTAGTAAACCAGTGGTGAGTAGTGGGATTTACCGAGTTTCTGTGGCCCATGCCCGTTTTTGGTCATGGTAGTTTTCGCGTAGGCCTCGCGGCGCATACCTGTAGGCCGCACAAATTAGGGCTAGCCTTAATAGTTTCACTGTTAAAAACACAAAGCGCCCGAATAATTTAATTTGGCAGTGTAATTTATTTCAGTTCAGCAGCACTGTTAGGCAAAAGTACTAATCATTTTATTTGCAATGCAACAAAAAATGCAGCATGCACAAGTGGCGCAATGCTGGAACTCACAGCGGAGCTAGTGTTCGACTCAGCTTTTTCCAAGTGTTTGCTAGTGATGCAAAGCTTTTGCTAGAGATGCTAAATTTTTGCTAGTGGTGCTAACTATGGTTAGGCTTGGCTGTCCTTTTCCGGTTTCGGTCGGTCCCCACATTACGCACGTGTCGCGCGGTTCTTGGCGGTAACATGTCACGTGATCAGTAGTTACGTGATTTCAGTCACATGGCTAGCTGTTGCATAATGTTACGCGAATTTTAGTCACGCGACTAGCTACTGCGTGATATTACGTGATTTTGAATCACGTGACTAGTTGTTATGTAGTTTATGGCGGGAGCATGTCGTGCGACTTGCTGTTATATGATGTTTCGTGATTTTAGTCACTTGACTAGACATTACATGATTTTAGTCACGTGACTGGATTTTATGTTGTTTTGGCGGGAACATGTCACGTGACTAGCTGTTATGTGATGGTACGTGATTTTGAGTCACGTGACTAGTTACGTGGTTTATGGCGGGAACATATCATGCGGCTATTATTATGTGACGTTACGTGATCTTAGTTACGTGACTAGTTGTTACATTACGTTACGTGATTTTAGTGCCGTGGCTAGTTGTACGTTACGTGATTTGTAGTCGCGTAACATACTCGCCCATCATAATTACTGTATTCCATGGTCGGACGTGTTGTGAGAGCGAAGCAGAAGATGAAGAGCACGAAGCAAGCGCATGCCGGTTCATTTCTGTTTGCACTACCCGGCGCGATAAAAAGCTTTAACAGGTCCACTGTTAAAAGTATTTTGTTTAAAGGGACCCTCTAACACTTTTCCAGACCTCATTGCTTTACATTTTTTACTTCCGGGTTGCGTAGACTGAACGCTGAAGAGATTAGTGCAGCAAGAACAGAAGCGACAGGGGCACGCCGTCCGAAGTTATTCAGCCTAGAACACTCAAAATACAATAAAATGGAGTCCTACCCTCAACTCGACTTTCGCGGGGTCCCCTGACCACGTCTCACTCGCCCTGTAGCGTTTGAAGGAGCCCCAATGAAATGAACTGAAAGATCCTACGTACGCGAAACTTGCATACAATGTTGCCCGCTCTTTTCAACGTAATGATGACGCCGTTGCGATAGTAACAAACTATGGGGTGCATTAAGAGTGAACTGCATATCTCTCCTATTTCCGGCTAATCCTGTGATAGCAGGGGCCAATATTTCTACGAGCATTAAACATCCTCTTCATGTCGCCATTCTACCACGAGCTATTTATTGAGGCAGCTACAACAACCGACGAAGAAGAAAACCGATCGCGGCTGCAGACACATGTTTGCCAGTTCCTCTTTAAGCTTCGATTATATCTGAAAATGGACGAGCCTCGCTCCGCTGCTGCTGGACCTGACTCGGCGCTTGACAATGAGCAGCCACAAGACATTCAAGTGGCTCCGAACCTCGGTGTCGCGGGCGAACCCTTCGACAGCCAGGTGAACATGGTCTACCAGCGTCTTCAGGGTGGCCGGAGCCTGATCTTCATCGCGTGGGGCTTCTGCTTTGTTGGCAGCGTCGTCATGCTTATCCCAGTCGCGTTTTTAGTGATGCCCCTCTTCTCAGGTGGCACGGCCAGAGTTCATCGTGGCGTTATCGGTGGCCGCCTACCATCTACATCTCACGTGACCGTCACCACCGATATCACGAGGATCTCTATCCCGACGTTCACCATCCCGTCGAGAGCGACGGTGGCGGTGACGCCCGACTGTCGCAAGCCCAGCCCGACCATCAAGGCCGACACAAAGAACATCAAGAACGACTCCTTCGCGAGTAACACGGCTAGGTATTCAGGGAATGCCACCGACAAGGAAGTCTACTGCATATTCAACATTTCCACGGCGCGCAGAAGTTCCGGGGAAGACTTTTTGCTGGAGCATTTGCCGTGGCATATCTGTCCCGAAGTCATATACTGGTCTCTCGCCGTAAACTCCAGCAACGGCCACTTGTTCAGCAGGGCGCCGCAGCTGAATTCATACAGCGGTTTCTACAACATCACATCCATCGCCCGAAACTACAGCGCGGACATTAAGGTGCTCTTCACCATAGGTGGCTACCCAGAGGACAGCACATTGTTCTCGCTGCTTGGCAATGAGACTCTAGAACAGAACAACTTGCTCCAGATGGTGATCATGATGCTATACCGCCTGCAGTTCAACGGCATTAACATCCACCTGGCCCAGAATCCACCGTGCGATCGTTACGTCAAGATTAACCTCGGCGGTCTGAAGTTGTTCATCGTCGGGCTTAGAAAGATGGTGAAGATCAATGGTCCCATCGATGATTTCAAGGTCACCCTCATGGTGGGCACTAAACGCAACTGGCGAAAGAGGCCCTCTTCCTTTTGAGAGACCTCATCGACGTGGTCTTCGTCCACACCTACACGCTGTTCACGAAAAATGTACGCGATCCTGCGGAGTTCTGCTTTAACTACAGTACCTTTTTGAAGGCATTCGAGAAACGTACGCTCATGCGGAATAAGATATGTTATAGTTTCTCAACATTGACGCGAACCTGGGATATCAAAAAAAGTGCAGAATTTGGCCGGCCTCTAAAGGTGATCAATGCGCTTGGCTACGCGTCTTACCAGGATTTCTGCGATCCAAGTTACCGTGTGTCTATTACACCGTTACCCAAGTGGAACTGCGATGCGGTAGACGTTTCTGATGTCAATGGAAATAAGCTCGTGACAGCTTATGTTTTTTCGGGATGCGTCATTTACGATTTACATCTACTTAACCACTGCTTTCTTTTGGACGACGTTGACTGTGGTGTGTCTCCAAAGGGGTGCCACTTGACCGGGATGGCGGATGTACTGGAGAAGTTCTCGATTTCGTTTAGTGGTTAACGCTCGTTTTCCTTGCGACTGCGAGCACCGTAAACAGGAGCATCCTGAGCCTAATGTTGTGCTTCGTTGCATTGCTTTCTCCCCAGGTGACTCGCAGTCGACGGTGTCGAATACAAGACAACCGTACACATTCTATTTTCGTTCTTGCAGCTCATTCTCGTTATTAATGCCAGCGTGCGTACCGCAACGCTCTGCTGTTGTTTAACATTTGCAGCACATTTCGCGTAACAACTGTTTCGACTTTGTTATGTTGCCTCATTTATTATGAATGCGCTGGTGGGCCTGTGCTAAATTCACAGTGCGTTTGCGTTGCTTAAGGCACGTTCATTTGCAAGAAATATTTTTAACAAGGCGAACGCCGCAGAGAGCAACTTCCAGGCAGCACGGGCGCCTCGATCCACGAGGCGCGCGGGTGGTCATGTCTGTGCGAAGCGCCGGGCTTTTCACCGAGGAAGCCTTCTCACGAGCCATATATTTACTTTAACTGTTGACCATTATACGTACAAAACACTAGTATTTAATCAAAACTATGTTAAGACAATGGTGGGAGGATTACAGCTGCTTTTCAGCGTAGTGATTCTTAAATGCAAACATTTTAAACCCACCAATGTCAGTATTCGTAGTTAGAGAAATGGGTCTGACTAATGTCTTCCTCTCTTAAACCGCTTACCTCTATATCATCATCTTCCATCGACCTTACTTGCGGTATTTTTTCGTTTATTCGTGGGTATGGCCCAATCCCACTATGTGCAATTGGCGAAGTTCATTAACAAGCTTCTTCATATGCAGTGCAATCATGCGGTGCAAACTGGCCGCTCAGAATTGTTCGACACTAAATGCATGTGGAAATTAGAGTGCCGCATTCTTCTGACGATTTTGGGACAACAAACACCACGGATGCGTTATACATTGTTTGTCGCCAAATGTGTCGCCATTGGTCCATCCGTAAAATACGGGTGCGCGCCAGGTTAACTGCCCATCGTGGTCTTTTTCACGCACAGATGCAGTACTTGCATAAGCCATAATTGAAGCTTCAAGTTTCGCTTCTTGTCGTTATTTCGACCTATGCTTCTCTGAGCCACTCATTCATTTTAACGCAAACACACCGTCAAATCGACAAGTAGGATTTTCATGCAATGCACGAACACTAACATAAGTCTGCGCGGGTGACGTAGGTACCGCTAACACATGTCTGCGCGGGTGACGTAGACTTCGCAAACGAGTTTCGCTTGAGCCTCAGCATTCGATGGGTTGTGCAGTGACTGTCGTAATGTTTACGGTGTGCGCAAGTTGCGTGAAAACCAGAGAGGGTCGTCCCTCGGTAAATCCCAGGGAAGGCCATGTCTCGGTGTTCCGGCAAAGCGCGTCAAAATGCCGTCACGAAATTACTGGCATTTCCGGAGCCTGCAATGTGCCTTTAAGTACTGGTAAGCCTTTAAGTACTGGTAAGAGTTCGCTTGTTTCTCTTTCTGGTCGTTAAATTTTTACGGGTCAGTAGAGCATTTCACATTGACATCATATAGATGAAACCGTTAATAGGGTTCTGTTGAAAACGTCGTACAGTCACACTTGTCTAGAGTGGTCGAGCGCCTGGCCGTGGACGCCGGCGGCGTCGACAGCGGCTCGACCGCGTTAGCTACAGGGTTCCGTTCATGCTTCAGTTATATCACCAAGACCTAGCATGCGGTATGACTATATATGTTTGCTGTAGTTACGGCATAGGTCACTGCATAACTTTCTTTTTCCAAGAAACGTCGGCTAAAGCGGCTGACTTTCCGCTCTCGACAAGTGATTGACTGTACATCTACTGGTACATCTACTGTTAAACTACGCTTTTGTGTGTTCTTGCTCCAAACGGTCTGTCAACTTGGATTCGTTCATGAACAGTTGAGAAAGGCACTGTGCTCGGGTGAAAATTATTCACATGCGTAGAGTAGTAGTGTTGTATCGCCATCGCTGGCAATGCATTCGTTTATCCTATTAGCCTCATGTCAAAAGACCGTGGTCGCGTGATTGAAGTTTGATAAACAAACAACGTATACGAGCTGCGGGTTTTAAGTCGAGTGCTTGCTGGTTTACAGAGCTACAAGTTCACGGCGACAGCTCGCCTGCCTGGCATTTACTAGCTGGCAGGAAAGTCACCAATATGACAGTATGCAGTGTCGTAGGGGGTGGTAGCATTATATTTACTGTTATCGAGTAATTCAACAAAAGAACAGCGCTCAAAACTCCCCCCGTTAAAGTTTCTGCCTCGTTACTACACGAAGGGTTCCCTTTCGTCATGGTTCGTTAGCCGGACCACATTACAAGGCCGCTCAACCGAAGTCATCGATGGTTGGTCTTCCGGTCTTATCACATCTGAGGGGTCCACAATTCTTTGCTCATTACCACTCGCGAGATAGACCACTTGTTCTTCTGAGAAAACGACAAAAGCCTTCTTTTGCCACGTATTTCTTATCCTACATTTCCTGTTCATATGAACTTGCTATTTTATTATTGTGCTGTTGTTTTTTACGTCTGAATGGCGATGGAAAGAAGGTGTGAGAGAAAAGGGTTGTAAATGTTCGCGTTTTTTTTCCCTTTTTTTCTTTAACTTACTCACTCTTGGTCATTTGGCAAAGGCGTTCCCGAGAACAAAAGTTAAAAGAAAAGGTGTAATGAATCATATACAAGGTGTGAACGAATCATGTAGCACAACTGCCTCTCCTCAAGCAACAAAAAATGTTCGTAAAGTAAAAAAATGCTCGCAGTCTTGCACCAATGGACGAGCAAGCCGCGCGGTAAGACCAGACTTTTTTGGATGATGTCACTAGATCTGGTTGCGGTCGGGTGCTTCGGAAAAGAGAGGGCCGCACTCTTCCTCTTTTATTTCTTCGTCGTCTTCTTTTTTTTTTTTCACAAAGTGCATATTCGATACCACTAGGGTCAGGTTGAGCGTAATCTCTCGATACGTCGAGCTCTCGCACGTGATCTTAAATGACCAGTTACGTATCTTTTTGCTGGAGCTGAAGTAATAACTTCATTTTGTTGAGCTGTCAATTTCAAGCAGTCTGTTAAGTACAACCGGAAAATACTCATCTTGCAAATTTCTTGTATAATTCCAAACTCAATGAATTGCCGCGAGGGAACCGCTCAAAAAAAAAGACAGTGGATGCGAATGAAATTAGAACTGATGCTTCATGCCACGCGCACGTGAATCGCTCCTTACAAACACGTATATACAGAAGAAATGCCCAGTTTTTTTTTTTTTTTTGAAGTCTAGCAACGAAGACTTGTATTTATAATAATGTAAATGTAAGTAGAAAACTGTGCCGCGCTGAATAATCTAAACATCCTAAAGTAGTGCTTATGGTGAACTGCGGATGTTTTCAGCATGTCTTATCCACTGCAATTATGTGCGTTGGGAGGTCATGGCGTCATCGGCTTCTAACGAAACTGCCTCTAGAATGAAGTCTAGAAAGAAATAAATCTGTTATTTTTGCAGCGAAGCAGTCTCAGTCTACCCTTAGCCATCCTCGTCGTCTTCGTAATTATAACTGTTGGGGTTCAACGCACCAAAACTACGATATCATTATGAGAGACGCCGAGGTGGAGGGCTCCGGAAATTTTGACCACCTGGAGTTCTTTGACGTGCACCTAAATCTACGTACACGGGCCTCAAGCATTTTTGCCTCCATCGAAAATGCGGCCACGATTCCATCCCGCAACCTGCGTGTCAGCGGTCGAGCACCATAACTCTTAGACCACCGTGACGGGAGTCGTCGTCGTAGTAGTAGTAGTAATGGTAGTAGTAGTAGTAGTAGTAGTAGTAGTAGTAGTAGTAGTAGTAGTAGTAGTAGGCGTCACACAGGTCACGTGACCGGTTGGTGGAGTGAATAAAAAAATAGAAAAAACAATTTGATGATAATACCTTAGTCTTAGTCTACCCTCACGTAGACTAGCACACTTACAGATTCGCTGTACGACGGTTTTCAAGGCGTGAAACTGGACGATTTTTTATTATTATTATTTTTGCGATGTTCCTTTACTTCTTCGCTGTTTGTTGATTGAGAGACTTCAGCTGAATGTGGTTTTTTGGAAGCATGCATGATATTACAGTCGTCGAAGATACCCAAAAAAATAAAAAAAGGCCCCCGCCCCATGCTTTCCGTGTTCGCTTTGATGACGCAATGACGTCGTGTTGCTGTTCTTTTTTTCTTTTTTGCTTTGGAAGGAGCGTCTGCGCTCACTCGACAGGTCAGTAAATGCGCGTCGCTCATACGCTCCGCCTATCAGCAGACTTGATGGAAAGAAACACAATACCCGCACGCTTGACGCTAACGCACATACATTGGTTAATTGCGACATCACAGGCTTTTGCAACCTTGAGTGGAGAACAGTTTCACGTTGTGTGCAGAACATCTGATATAAGCTCAGCAAACAATGCGAATGGTTACGATATCGGTGCGGGCCTAAAAAGAAAAAAAAGTATTTAGGCGACTACCTTACACGTAAGTCTTAGTTATTGACCACGGAAACTCGGCAGTATTTCTGAGTCGACTCCTTAAATCTTTTCTTACGTAATCGCGCGTTTCCTGTGTGATTTCATGTCAACGCCGAGTGTAACAGTTGCGAACGTCCTCGAATCTACATGTTGCTGCGTTTTTGTTGATCTATACTTATCTAAGACAAGTCCACATGTCGAAGCGTTGGCTGAAGCGGCATCCCCTCTTCAAGAATTTTTTTCATCTCTTGAAGCCTCCAGCTTCTCCCGAACTCATTTAGGTGCCTACAAAGCATTGTGAAGATCAATTTGTTTAGCAATAGTTCTAATCGTTCGGCCTTAGCGCAGGTTGGCTTTCCGAACTTTTGTGTATATTTCAAAGACGTAAGACATTTGAGATTGCTTGAATATTTATGCGAAAACAGAGCGCGCAGCAAATTGTGCTGGACCCAATCTCAGTTATTAATGAAACCCGCGTCAAAAACATGTGTGTTGGAGAAAAATCAGACCAAAATCACACCAAAATAAAACAATCAGACCTGTACGGACACTGAGCACAGCGCCAACTTAAGCTGGAGGATCGGCATTAGAGCCAGTTGAAAGCTCTCTAAGGCTCCCATTGAATGAACATTTGCGAAGTACTCACTATGCCATAATTTGTCATCATTTTGCGAAGTAGCGAAATACCCAGCAGCGCGTCTGTAAGGCAATGTGTGCGCCTGGGCAGCTATAAACTTTGTTGACGATATCGCTGGTGATGATGCTTTTGATAATTGCGGCTTAGTCCTTTGTAATGAGTGGGCAGCCTTAAACCACCCACTCAATGCGCAATTTATGCGTGGGATGCTACTTGCGATTATACGCTTTTGTCCCGCAATATTACATGAATAAACAGTAAAAAATGAAATAAACAAATAAAGGAATCTGTTAACGTAACTCGCCGCCCGACATGATATTTTTATAGGGTCCTTTCCTGATGCAGTTTCAAGCACCGGCGTGACTCTGTAGTTAGAAGACTTGTCAGTCACGCAGAATGCCTGCGTTCAATTCAGGCTCAAGCTCCGATTTTTTTTCCTCATTATGTGCAATAACCGCGACGCACACCGGCCGGCGGCGGCAGACATCACCAAAATCGGCTGTAACAGTGTGCTCATAACAGCTTAGGCTGTACAGGTTACAGATAAGGATTCCGCATTATATCCCGACTCCTTTGTATAGGTAGCTCCTGCCTAGTACTTTTTCCTTACCAGTCGTGGTAGCTTAGCTAAGCTAATAGGCAGCTTTTCAAGGTATATTAATTGTCATTTAAAAAGCATGCCTTGACTAGAAAAAAAAACAGGCCTTCTTTAGAGCTTCATAATAGAAAAAAAATTAAACAGAAGAGTGCGGGAAGGAAACACAAATATCGAAATAAAAATATCCTTACACAAAAACAGTTTCTACGACGTAACATGCCGAGTCATTGGGAAGAAAAGAAAGAAAAAGACGTATCTTTTTAGTGTGAAGATATGCGCGTTAACCCATGAATTTGTTTGGTGCCCGAAAGGTATTCTGTCTCTGGAGTTCTCGGGAACCGGGAACCAATTTACCGAACAGAAACTAAAGGTGTATTTACTGGCGTATTTCGGGCGTATTTATTCTTTTTTTCATACTGGCACTCAGTTTAAATGATTGGGAAAATATCTTATTCACTTATTACGAGAAAAGCGGTTGCGGTCGTAATGCATCTTGCATTCGCTGAAAGCGTTTAATTTCCCCCGAAGCGTACGTTCCGACACCTTTTCTCTTTATTTGGCTGGTTTTATTTATTATATTATTTTCCTGTGAAAACTAAAACACTCGCGGGCATTCTGGAGACACTTTTTATTTTTCGTTATACAAGCGTTAAGCTTCACAGGCAAAGCCCCTCTTTTCTGATCACGGCACTTTTGTTTTAAGTGCACGACATAATGGATTCCTGTACACACGTGGAATCTCTAAATGAGATAAAAAGGAAAACTGCTAATATGCAGCTGCAAACTGAGATTGAAATTGAAATTTGGGAATGGCGGTGTTGAATGAGCAGCCGCTTTTGACATCTCCCAAATGTGGTTAAAAGGTATACCGTTACAGTGTCTGAAGGAACACCACGCTCGCAGTTGCAAATATTGTCAAGCCATTCCGCGAAAGCACGCGAATGTAATTACAAAGTGCCTCGCTTCTATTCAGGAATGCAAGCTCAGCTGTTATCAGTGAATACGGCAGAGGGTACGAGCTTCATGTAGGAAGGCGACGAAGGCGCTGGTAAAGTTTCTACGAGAAACCAGCCTCGTTGAGTGACTATTGACACTAGGCCCTTTTCCTTTATTTCGTGCCTGTCTCCTTCTTCGCTTATTCGTTGCTCCTTTGCCTTTCCGTCTCCCTTTGCCCCTTCAGCTGTGAAGGACAGCAAACTGGATATTAGTGGTACGTGCGACACTCTTCAGTCTCTTCCAAGCACTTCCGGCCGAGCACAAACTTGTGGTTTTGCGAATATTTAGAAAATGTTTTGAAAAAAATAAAACTGGCACGAAATCGATGGTTCTGGTCGAAGTTAAGAGTCATATTGGATGTATATTAAATCGAATATGGAGAATGAAAATTGATTGAATGATTTCATTGAAACAGCGGACGGTTTTCTTGTGAGCAGCTGGGATCGTTGCAGATCTCAACCACGCGCTTCTTTCTCCGTGGCCTCCGAGATCCGCTTCGGCAGTGCGGCGACACACAAAGTTAAACCAAGAAAGGCACAGTGCACACGGACACCGAGGTGCGAGTGCCGCTACCAGAAACCTCAGTCAAGGATCAGGGTATCTACCGGTTAACCTCCCTGCATTGTGCATGTCACCTCTCCCCCCCCCCCCCCTCTCATTTGAAACAATCAGGATTTTCTGATATCGTGTACTTAAATCCAAATACACGAAACGTGTATTTCGCGACATCTAAAAACGGAAGCCGTGGCCGCGAATCGAACCTAGTACCTCGTTCTTAGCAATGTAACGTCAGAGCCACCGAGCCACCGCGGCAAGTGTTGCTGAAGAGCAAATAACCGAGGAATATTAGGGTCCCCAACCCCTAAATTGAAAGGCGTTTCTACTCCCTCTAAATGGTGGGCGGCTGCGGTGGCACCGTATAAATAGTCGCCACCTAGGGCGGCGAACTCGGTGAAGGTCGATATTGCAGGAAAAATGTTCGTTCTCGCACTTTTGGCACCGTTGGCATGGAATGTGTGTGCGCGTGTTTCCGTAGTTTGGTCACTGTCTCCGGCCAACGCTTTTCTAAGGATAAGCGCTGTTACGAGTTCTCGTGGTTGACATCTGTATGACTTGAAACATAACAAAATGCACTATTGAAACTTCAAGCCCGGACTCGGACAACTACAAGTGAGGGAACGACACCAGAGCTTAATTTCAATTGAAAGCTTTATTAAGAACACGCACACACGTACACACGTATATATGTAATATGACCAAATTTCAATGATGCATATGCCCCAACTAGCTCGTCTTTCCGTCCTGTAACGGCATGCTGGTTTCAAACGTGAGAAAAATATTTACCTCGACAGGTGTCTGCTCTCATTTGCGAGCACAACAACACATTACTAATAGCTCGCCCTCGTGCGTGAACTCTCCCAATATACTCAATATATATTACAGTAAACTCAGTACATGACAATATGCTATAATATACTCTTTCTGCAATATCCAAATCGCTGGCCTATTTTCTAGCGCTCGATATACAGTAGCAGGTCTCTAGTTCTGGGGCACACAAAGAGGCGTTTTAAGAGAACTCTAATGGTTGCGCCAGTGTCTTCTCTTTCATTTTAATTGTCGTGCTGGTTTCATCTTTTCGTGAGCGAGTACCCATCACGCCCTGCCGAACTGTGTGACAAGTTATGCTGGAACTTGGGAAAAACCATCCAATAAAATCTTATTCAAAGATTTTGTGGACACACGTGTCGACACATGTTCAACCCTGAAATTGTGGACAGTGACAATGTAGAAAATATAGCAAAAAAAGTAGCAAATGAAAATGCAAGTAGTACCAGGTGGGTCTGTTCTCACATCTCATTGTGCAATACAGGTGGTAAAGACAGACCTGTAACTGATCGTTTCCTAAGGCGAATACAAAACTTTTACGAGACAGTGTTCTTTTTTTTTCGTATTGAATGTTATAGCAAATGGGTGCGTTTGTGTTTGCTTGTAGCAAAACAGCCATTTGGGCTAGTTGGTAACGATTCATCTGAAATGCACGAAGGGGGGTGCTACACACGCCCACATGCACACCCCCTCTCCCCCCCTGAACACACACAAGCACGTAAAAACGAACATTGTGTCACATGAAAAAGCGACAACAAAATGTGACATTTTTACTGTACTGGTTAGTGGTGACGAAATAAAACATCCTGCTGTAGAAGCACCGCTTTGTGTAAGTGAGTCTCAGTGTTCTCGTAAAAAAAAATAAAAACGGATGGACGAGACCCGAAACTCCTCAAGCGTGAAAGCACGCTTTTGTTCTTCGGCACTTTTTTTTTCAAGAATTCAGGGTAAGAAGACTGTTCATCATTTCGTTTTCTAACAGCGAATCTGTTAAAGCTGGCAGTAAGACGTGCGTTAACAAAAAAACCCTGCTGCGCCGTTGCCATAGCAGCCACCACAGCTGCGCGCCACCTGTGCTAAAAATAGAAAGCCGCCGCCGCCGAGCCATCGCCATAGCGACCGCTATAGTTTCTTACCCCGCTGCTCAGGGACAGCGATTCCAACACATTCAGAGTGGCAAGCTTTGCGCGTATTCAGGATCCGCCCGTCGCTGTCTCTTGGCTGCCGCTTCTTCGGCCAAGCTCGCTGGATCCAATCGCCGCCGGCGCTGTCATTCCCGTGCTCCAGCACGACGAGCCGAGCATCAAGCAGCTTCGCTTTGCCAAGCTTTTCGCACCTTAGTGCAATCTTCCCGCATTTTTTTTTTTTATTGCGATAGCAATTATATGGACAGTCTCGGCTGGAAAATGTCCGCCCCCGTCGCCGTCATGCACCGTATATGTATAAGTATGTATATATATATAAAAGCCCCAAAGAAAAATAATTCAGAAAAATGCTTCCGAAGCGCGGAATCGAACCAGGGACCTCTTGCTCCGCAGCGAATGGCGCTGGCTACTACGCCACGGAACGCAGGTCCTCCGCATAGGTAACGGCGAGCGTTATATACACACCCTTTGCCGCTGGACGGACTCAGAGATGGCCGACGCTCATAAGCGTTTCTTCATTACCAGCGAGATGGCGCTAGGAGCACGACGAGCGTAGAGTTACTGTATATGCTACCTTTAGGTAGCAGAGTTGCGCATCTGTCTTCCAACGCCGCTAGCAACCATGCATTGCGGAGAAGCTGCCGCTTGGGCCAATTTTTTTATTTCTCGACGCCACCGCTGCAGCGAACTGAATTAACACTAGCCATCGATAGCCAATGTTTATCGCCGGTCTTCGACACGCCAGACAGGTTAATCGGCGACACGGTAGACATGTCGCCTGCAAAAGCGAAGCGCAACTTCACCGCATAGCTGTGGTTGCCAGCCGGACCTATGCGCAACTCTGCTACCTAAAGGTAGCATATAGAGTGACTCTAGACGAGCGCATTTAAAAGTCGTCGGCGAGCTCGCTCGCTTCTTCTTATATTTGCGCAAGGAGAACCTTGGCCTTCCGCTGTCTGCTCGCGCGGTTTCCTCGTGGTGAGGGCAAGATGGATGTTTCAAGCTTTAACCGTGATGTCCGCGCTCATGTTACGGAGCGCCGCTAAACGACGCCGCTAAACGAACAAACAGAAGATGAGCGCGAACTATCAAGTGTCACAGCTCGACACTTGAAGCACGCTAGTTTCCTTCGCTGCTTCGGCCGCCTTTGTAACAGGAGCGCTGTTCAAACTGAGAGTATAAAGTCACTGTAACGGGAAAAGTACCGCGTTCCTTTTCTCTTCGCCGCCGCGCCCTTTCGGCGGCTTCGCCACATAAATGGTCCAGCTCGCTCGCCTCGCTAGTATCTCCCGGCCGCAGACACACGGCGCTTTAGAGGGTGATTGTTTTTATAGGCTCAGGAAAGCGTACAGGAACATTACGACATCCTGTATCGTTTTGAGACTTCATCGAAAGCCTATCGAGGCATCGAAGAATGCCCGGGTAAGGCCCTTTTTGCCATTCCCAGCAGAAAAAAGGATGCCAAACGACGGGCTGTGTGGCTGCACAGAATTAGGCGGGAAAAATTTGTTCCCACGACTGATACCCGCATTGTGAGGTAAGCGATTCATTGAGAATTCGCGAATGTTTCGGGGAATGTTGGCGCCTACCCTGCACTAGTGCAGCTTGTTTCGCGTGGTTGTCGCAGGAGGTTCATGCACAATAACATTTTATTATGTTTGGCGTAAAATTGACGCCTTTGGGCTCACATATAATGATCAGCGCGCCATGAAAACTGACTGCTACAGATTGGTACTGCCTGACGTGACTGTATGACGAACACAAATAACAGATGGTAGCATGAAAATAAAGGCTGATGCTCTCGCGGCCGGTTCGCTTGCTTGATACGCCCCGAAATCGGTATTGCGTGACGTGACTGTATGACGAACATAAATACCGTGCGGTAACATGAAAATAATGGTACGCATGTCATGTAAGGCAAGATCTACATGCCATGCTCATGATGCTCTTGCGGCCGGTTCGCTTGCTTGATATGCACCAAAATCGGTATTGCGTGACGTGACTGTAATGCGAACGTTAATAACAGGTGGTAACATGAAAATAATGGCACGCATGTCATGTATGGCATGACTTACATGCCATGCCCGTGATGCTCTCGCGGCCGGTTCGCTTGTTTCATATGCACCAAAATCGGTATTGCGTGACGCGACTGTATGACCAACATAAATACCGTCATGATTTTCACGTTACCACTTGTCATTCGTGTTCGTCATACAGTCACCTCACGCTATACCAATTTGGGTGCGTTTCAAGCTAGCGAACCACCCGCCATCGCAGCATGAGCATGGCAAGTAAGTCATGCCGTACATGGTATGGAAGTCACGATTTTCATGTTACCACCTATCACTAACGTTAGTCATACAGAACTAGCTCGTCATAAAAATTTTGGCATATATGCATTTCATTAAACGACCGCGAGCGCCCCGAAACCGTCATGTAAATCACGTTTTACATGGCATGTCTGTCATGATTTGCACGTTATAACCAGTCACTTATGTTCGTCATACACTCTTGTCACGCCATACCAATTTTGTTGTGTATCAAGCTATCGAAGCGGTCGCGAGCGCACCATGAGCGTGGCATGTAAATCATGCCGTACATGGCATGCATGTCGTTATTTTCATGTTATCACCTTAATTTAAATTTGTCATACAGTCATGTTATGCCACACCAAATTTGGTGTACTTCCCATTAACGAAGCGGCCAGGACAGCACAAAGTCGGGGATAGATAGATAGATAGATAGATAGATAGATAGATAGATAGATAGATAGATAGATAGATAGATAGATAGATAGATAGATAGATAGATAGATAGATAGATAGATAGATAGATAGATAGATAGATAGATAGATAGATAGATAGATAGATAGATAGATAGTCACAGAAATTCGCTAAGAAATGCTTCGCATTTAATAAATGCAGACAGCCGAGCGCGTAAATTCCGCGCAGTTCGTATTTCTTTATCGCGCGCGTGCGTGCGCATGTAGGCAAGTGAAAATTGCCGCTATTTCTTTCCTAATCAGTCAGAGAACAACGGTATGCTTCATTCGGGGCTGCAAAAGCGCACGCAATGCGTAAAACATGCGTTACTCCACGTGAAATCAACACCGCACCGCCGCAGGTTCGGCGGCGCTGGACCAAATATGGCGGCGCGCACGACGGTCGCGGTACTTTTCCCGTTCCAGTGACTTTATGAGAGTATCCATTGGCGAGCCTCACTTCGTATAGCATTAGTTTCTTGCTATTGCATTCATTGCTTCGCCCTTGCGGCGAAACTGTGATTTTTTTTTTGTGAATTACGCTACTGCACTTTGTTTACATTCCTGCGATGGCTATAGTGACAATCGAAATGTATTTTCAAGTACCGACGACAACGAAAATGCCCTCTCCAAGTACATTGTTTTAGGAAGCAAGCACTCTCGTTGTTTGCCCTTTCGATTTGGGAGGTACGCGGAGAAAGTGAAATCGAGATTACGGCAGGAGGACGAAGAGGTTAAGCCCTCCGGACCCCTAATACGTTGGAAGCTACCCTTGCGTTACCAACACTCGACGGCAACCCGGCGTCTGTTCTCGAAGATTAGCTTTTCGTATTGCCTTTTATTTATTTTTTTGTCATTCCCCCACTGTTTTAGAGGGTATCGTTGGGTCTGTAGCTAAATTACTGGATCATGGGAGAGTTTTTTCAGGAAGATTGAGGCCTTTATACTAACATATATAGTACAAGGGTTAAAGAAACAAAGGAAAAACACTTTTTATGTTACTTTTTAGTTAGGACGCTATTGAAAAGCATGGAAAAAATTTGGGGAGGGGCGAAGCATGTAGGGAAGGGTGTTTCAGCTCCACTAACGCCAAACCTATGGAGGGGCGAAACATGCATTGTGTGCCGATGTTTCCCACAGCAAGATCACTGCTAATGGGCAATGAGAGACAGAACAGAGATTAGACACAGAGATCCGCAGTCCGCTTTTAGTAAACGTGCACGCTGCGAATCTTTATTGTTCAACTACACACAAGAGAAGTCTGCCACTGGCACTGCATTTCAGGTCAAGATCCAGCGCATATATATACGCGGTGGCCGGTGAACGGTGGTGCAGCGCGAGCAGTCGGTTTTTTCAATCAAGAAACTCGCTAGCAGAAGCTGCCTGCGTCGGCGTTGTCTCACGCGGGCGAGGGTGCGTTCTCGTTCCTTTGCGAGCTGGTAGTTCAGCGTTCATCGCAGAAAGAGCGTTTCCGTAGTCAACGCGCGCCATTCGCTCTCTCTCACCACACGGTGACCGTTGACGCGGTGGCGCCCTCTCTTGCGCTCAAGCCAATAGACCGTCACGACAGGACACAACGATGCACGCCGGAACGCCGAAATTCTAAGGTGCTTTACCCCTAAAAAGATAAATGTACTATCGGCGTCAAATGAAACCCGAACAGCGGCAAGCATTCGCAGTGGTATAGTGCGCGCCGTCTGGTTATCTCCATGGACAGGCGCGCATATATGCGCAGTTCAGCCGACCCGAATGCGCGCGCCTGTTCATGGCGATAACCCGACGGCGCGCACAATACCACTGCGAATTCTTGCCACTGTTCGGGTTTCCTTTGACCCCGATTGTACGTAAAAAATTAGAACTTTTGCGGAAATACATTGAAGCTCAGTTGAAAACGTTCCCTGCTTCCCCGCTCGTTAAACGTTCACGTGCTACGTGACACCATCTGACAAAAAAAAATATTGTTCCACACTCGCCGTCATGGCTAGAGCAGCGCTGACTAGAGCTCCCAGGTTTTGCATGCACATAAATACCCGATAAACGGACGGGGGGACGACCGCCGCTGTTGCTCAGTTGGTACAAGCATCGGGCGAGTAATCCGAAGATCGCAGGTTCAATCCCTGCCAGCAGCAAGTTGTCTTTTCGTCCACTTTACTTTCTTCACATCTATATTACAATTGCTACAATTGTGATACACTTAAAATACACTTAAAACAGTACAATTAACGTTCCCTATACCTTCAGTGGCTTCATCACTGCTGGTTTTCGTTAAGGTTGTGTCAAAGAAGCGAGCCCTCAAAAATTCCCATTCTTCGTCCATACTTAAGCAAGCCACGTAAGTAGACACGGAAAGACCACGAGAAAAGCGTATATCGCACTTTTTCCTTTGGTGTACTTCTTTTCGCTGTGCATTTTTGCAAGGTTAACTGATATGTTTGTTTATAGAAGCGGAAGTTAGACTTACAAGTAGAAAAGTATTTTTAAATTGACTATAGTGTGTTCGAATTTTGTTATTTCTTACGTGTGTATCTAATAGAAATCAACCAGAACGCATCCAGCTGGTGTCGATGAAATCTTTATCACGTGCGGTGAACACCCGAAGCGCGGTATATTGATCATCGACGTGTTGTGAACCATGAAGGAAGGCAAGCTTAACAAAATACGTTAAGGTCCTGCTCTTTCCCATGCAAACAGGAGTTGCAGATGTAACTAAAGTAAAGCAACAACGACTTCTTGAAAAGGTGTAACCTGTGTTACTGCGTGCGGAAAAACTTTTCCGCTTGTTCCGCAAGTTATTTTTCCTGGGTAAACTCTCCCTTGACAGACATTGGCAAAGCCCAAGAAGTCTACCTCGCACAGTTCTTCCTTAACGAATTGAACTAATACTTCCACAAAGACGAAAGGCAAAATTTGTTTAACCAAAGGAATTTCGGCTTGCGTAATGTGCGCCTGTCTGAACTCGAAGTTTTGCAGTAATTCTGCCGCGTTCCTAGTGAAGTAAAACATTCTTTCATAAAAGTAATGTTTGAAAGTTTGACTTCACTTCTCGCTCCTCCTTTAGAAACTAAAGTGCGCATGGACACGTCAGTTAAATTAAGTTACGCTTTTGTGAAGGGCAGAAACGTGCGGATGGTTCGCTAAGACATTTGTTTTTAACTTCCTGAGGAGAAAGTAGTTTTGAAACTAATGGAAGGTCATGTATAGTGTTTCACCACTGTTTTTTTAAAGCAACACTTTCAGTTTTCCTTCTCGAGTGCGATAGTTTAGCTCACGATTGGGAGCCTGGTTAAACGTTTCACGAAGTCAAATTGTTATCTCTCTTTTGACGTAACTTCTGCTGATATGTCTACCGTACCCATTACATCATCTTGTACAACTGAACCGTGATTATTGCAGCGACCTTGAGGACGCTGGATTCATCCTTTGTTTCCGTATTTTAAAAAAATATCGTACGCTTATGTTCCGGTACATTCGTTATTCGTGTCAGTAACACTTTACTGACCCAAGACCAATTACAGCTCCTCCCGCTGCGTTCACGTATCGCATAATAACCAATCTCATGCTGTGGCGTGTTCGACGTTCATTTATCTAAACCGGACTAAGTACGTCAGTCATCGAACTTTCCTGGCAAATGATTGCTACGCGGAGCTTTGTGCCCGGATCCAGTTAGGTTTGGTTATATGGGCGGTGGTTTCTTTAATCTGCTGACAGGGCTGCTTCCCATTGCCTCCCATTAACAACAGATCATGCACGCAATGTACTAGTGAGCGAAATGATGTAGCGTGACTCTCTCGTCTGGTTGCGTTACGTTGGTTATTACCCCTCTTACCACCCTGGAACCGCGGCACCTAAATACAGAATACAGATAATTGAAGGACTGCAGTTGCTTCCAGTCTCATCGTTAAGCGCCAAGCTGTTCGTGTAAGCCTTACGTTAATGTAAGCGAATTAAACGACGTTCCTTCGGAAAAACAACGGTCCAATGAATTCAAAGCATGCATGACAGGCCCGTAGCTAGGAATTCTTTTCGGGCGGGCAGGGGGGGGGGGGGGGGAGGCGTAGTTGCTGAAAACCTTGACTGTTTGAGAAAAACACCTATTTTCATTATTTATTTTAACACGAAAGTGTTTTATGCCAAGGTCCACCAAGACTTCACTGACGTATTTCCGTCACGGAAATGATGCCCAAAAAATTTACACGATCAGATGGCAAAGAAAAAAAGTTTCGTCAACGGGCATCGAACCCACGACAGCTCGGTCCGCAACAACAGATGCTGGGCACGTTATCCACTGCACCACGGTCACAGACTCTAGAGGCTTTACAAACGCGCCTTTTATATCTACCACTCTCCCGGTCGGCGGGGTGGTGTTGCCCTCTGGGAGCGGTAAAGTAGAGTAATTCGTCATTACTGTGGCCTCCGCGATTAGCACCTGCAACGCGTTACACGTCCGTCCCATTCGGCGCGTTTTCAATAGAAGTTCAATTTTGTCAATGCCTTAACACACCGCGAGGTGGCGATCTTAGGCCAAGCGTCGTAAAAGCGTAAGGCTCGGTCATAGCATCGCACTAATCCAAACCGAAAATAGCTCTGCGATGTGCGTGTGCCTTACCTGGCTGTAACACCGCCTTCCCCGCTCACGCGCTCGCCCCGAGAAAAATCGCGGCCGGGCTTCCGGGGCGGCACGACGCGCTTTGCGTTTCCCTCTAGTCCGGCCGTGGTGTTCAATCACATTTTAACATGCCGCGGGATGGCGACCAAGTTCTGCGTCCAATATGCGACACTCTTCTGGCTATCACACCTCGTTCTCTGATTACGCTTTCACCGTTAACTACCACAGCTACCACAAGGGTTTGTTTAATCATTTAACATGGACGTTAGTCATCCGGATGGAGATGTACCACCAATCATCAAAGTGGGTGCATCCACGTTAAACGGTGCTATAGATGTCAGACATCAATATACATTGTATAAACTCTGTTATATCAATGTACAGTAAACATTCAGTTAGTTCTGTAAGGGCACGCTTTACTTCCGTGTTGTTCCGATTCCTATGACGGAGGGATCAACCATCTTTTTGGTAAAAACACCTATTTCACCAAAATTTCGGGGGGGGGGGGGGGGGGGGGGCTAGGCCCGCCCTTCCTGGCTACGGGCCTGATGCACGGTATGGTGACAGGAATCCGATCATCACACTGTCCTTCCAGATGTTATCGCAACAAATTGATGTTGCGGGGTCCAGTCTCTCGCATTTCCAAGTGATGCGAATTGAGCAAGGACTCTGTGCGCTAAGAGCTTTTGTGGCAGAGAAGGGATTGTAGATTTTGTCGCTTTCTCCCTTCGAAGACAATTAAGCAGCCCTCTTCAGTCACAGGAAGACGATGCCGATTGGGCGAGGGAAACGAAGCAATTAAAACAAAGGCTGATGTGAACGTTAATGAACCTACAGAACAAATGGATCCCTATCGTGTCTTTTGGGAGCCCCACATATTTATTGTCTCTTCGAGGAGTCGGAAGAATCTAAGTAAAGAAATGTAGCTTCACAGGCCACGACTCTATAGTATGTGCAGATATGAGTCGGTCACTGTTCTAATTATTTTATTCGTCAGATAATGACCCAGACACACAAGGTGTGGTATCCCATTGGAGTTACCAGCTTGTTGCGAGTTCTTTTAATAACAACTCAACGATGGCCTTTCTGAATGACATAAAAATTAATTACAGGGCAGTGAAGGAGCTTCAAGGCGGGGGTCGTACCCTGAACTTCTAGCTGTCTCCGTCATTAACCACTGTGTGCTTGCAGGATATAAATGAAAATGTAGTCGCATTTTACGTTGTTCTTCGAAGTAGATTTGTTAGCTGTGGTAAAAAGACTTGATTTCTTTACATATTTTTTTTAAGAGACGGAAAATGCTTGCACAGAGGGTGTCGCTGGAGCCACCTTCTTCTGAATTTGTCTTCTTTGAACTTTTCTTGGACGTCGAACTATTTAGTTAGTCAAAAATGAATTGAAATTAATTGCGGCCCAAAACCTTGCGATGATGTGGAACGCCGTTGTTGGAAACTCAGGATTAAGTTAGACTCGCGATGTTCTTTGTTAAAATGTTGCCTTGCGGCCGGAAATTGAATATGAATTTTCGTTTTTCTATTTTTTAAACCCGAAGATTGTCTATATAATTACGTTGTGTTTCTAAGACAACGCGTCACATTGTGCTGTTGTTGCGTGTATGGTTTCAGACGAACGTTTGCGGAGGTCATTCGTTGCGTTCTCGTAGTGCGTCGAGAGACGTAAAGAGTTCGCTCGACAAAACTCTTTTAATTACGAATCACATTAGCAACTAGTAGGCACGACGGTGCCGCTGTTATTCAAGCCGGGAACCCTAATGAGCTCTTACACGTCAAAGCGGGTAATTTGAGAATGTTTCAAGTGAAGCCGGAAATACTTTTTACCGCAGGAGCAAACTACGTGACTTCGCAATCCTGCGTTTAATTAATGAGGTAATGCTAACAAAGTCACGTAATTTACTGGGACGCCTCTTCTAACAGCTTTGCTGCACAGCTTTTGCATCGTTCTTCGCCTTTTGTGACACAACTTTGAAACGCAGAAAAAGTAATGATGTTGCGAAAATGAAGCTTAACGTGATGTTGCAATTAGTGGAGTTTGCAAGTAGATAATTAACTAAGTGAATATTTATTTTGACGCTGCGGCCAGTGACCAGCCTTTATCAATGAAATTGGCCGGTGCCTTGTCGAAACGTCAGAATAAATGTTATGTTTTTCAGTGTGACTTTTTATTCATATCCTTTATCGAATAGCCAGGAACTCTCTTCTAAATGTATATACATGTATATACACATACATGAGTGTTCTGTATGTACTATTGTATGAGTGTATGTACTATTTGTGTGTATATGGTGTATATGTGATCATTGTATATACCATAATGACCCGACACCTGGAGTAGCAAGCCAGGCGACAAACCAGGCTAACCTCAACGGGCATTTCATTAAAGAATCTTATCTCTCTCTCTCTCTCTGTATGTAGCTCATTGGATATGTCATCTGCCTGTGAACGAAAGCACACCTCCCATCAGTTATGGTAAGGTGTACATATACAGGCATACATTATACAGACAAAAATAAAGCAAGCTCTGATTTCCTTCAATTTATTTCCTGAGGCCACGGATATTGATAGAGATTTTCGTCAGTGAAGAGGGAAACAATAGGTACCGACCAGTTCACCAGTCGAATCAGCCGTACTACAAAATAAAAGAACAAAGATCTGCGCACGAATTAATCGAGACCCTCTTTATTATGGCGCCGGACGCTGCTACGACACATCTCAGAGTGACGATGGGTAAAAGGTGCTCCTCACGTATACATGCTTAGTCACGTACGCGCCTACTTCGCTGCGAGCGAGAAAAAAAAAGTAACTCAAAGTAATGCTTCTTCTCGCATTGTCACTCATGTTGGACGCACCTGACGGCTGTCAGTGACGAGAGCTGCCTGCTCAAACAGCCGCAAGAGGCGTCCTCTCTCAAGAGGTCCGCAGCTCTGTCGGCGATAGCATGCCACCTCCACCCGACGGGGCAGCTTAGCGGCTGAGGTGGGGCACTACTAATCTCAGCGACGCGGGTTCAATCCTCTGATATAGTGGGTCGCATGGCTGTCGTGACTAAATCTAAAAAAACATCCGTGCACTTATATGTAGGAGCTTGTTAATGAACTCCATGTGGTCAAAATTAATTCGGAGACCCCCAGCACAGCATGACTCATAATCATATTACGGTTTTGGCACGTGAAACCCACAGATTTAAAAGGGGAAAGCCTTAGATGCCTCATCAAGCGAAAAGTGACCGTCGGCATCAACACCGAGTGGTGCAAAAATTATGATGTGGTGACGTCGTCATGTGAATTCATCATTGCGTCGCCATTGATCGCCAAAAATTCTGACGTCAGTGTGAACAAATCGTGGCGTCACGTAACGTGAGTCACATGATGGCGTCATCACATCACACTGTCGATCGGTCAAAGGTGAGCCGATCCCGGAGGCACTGCAAAACCACGTTAGGTGCAGAGCTTGCGTGTGGGAGGGGGGCATCAATAAAGTCCAAGTGAGAAGAAAAAGAAAAAGATGGCCTTCGCCGTCGAGTCGACTTATGTGCATGCACAAGAGACAGTGACTTTTTGCTACTCTGCCTGTACTGCAACGTAATATAAGGTAGGCAATGGGAATGAACGGTAAGAATTTCTCATGTTACACGTGGTATTCTACGCTATGCACAAAAGAAGGGGAAGCGAGGAAAAAATAAGAGCGACAAAATAAGCGGGGAAAAATTGATTCATACTACCTCATAACGGCGTTTAAAGCACATTCAAACGAGGTCGCTGAACCTAGTCATCTCTATAAAGTGCCGCAGTGCTCTGGTGTTTCTGGTGCCTGTGGTGAAGTCAGCGTACTGGACACAGGTTTACGTGAACACTGATAACTGTGTGAAGCGGTTCTCGGTTTTCTGCACCGTCCAGCCTTTCCTTCTGCATCGTCCAGCCTTCTCTGCAGCAAGGACGTTGTGTTCTTCAACATGCTGAGTCTTATTTTCCCAGAAGTGAAGGCGTGTCACGAAACACAGATGGCGTGATGTCAAGTCAGCACCGCCACGGACATTGATGGATGGTTCCGGTGTTGCTGCCTGCGACTCATTCGTCCCGTGTCGCCACTTCTGCAAACATGGTTTAGGAATGACAAAATGAGCAGCGAAAGTCAACAGCGGGCTACCACGGCAGTACGACCGTCTGGCGACGAAATGCGATACATATTCGAACACTGCCCTATATTCAATGACAGCGATTGAGCGGTTCTTAGCTAGCTGTTGAGAGGCGACGGGAATTTTCGTTACGTCAACACGTTCAGAGTTTGCACAGCCGGGGACAGTGATCGAAAAGGTACGATAGCCATAAACAGCGAGGCCTGATTTATTTAGCGCTTTCGCGTTCGGCTACTTTCCATGCAGTCAGTACGGTTACTCTCTGCTGATAATGTTCAGCGTTAGTGCGAATAAATGAGGGGCCTAAGCGATAAGCCTCGTTAAAGATCCTTTGACCGAAGTTATTGTGTTTATGTGGCACTGCGGACATTGAATATTACATGACATCTTAGGGAGCAGGCAGTGTCAGCAATTGGGCTACACGATCTACTTTGAAACGTGACGCTATCGTGCATATTTCTAGGTATAACTTACTACTTTTGTGTCTTATCTGTGCAGTTTTATGATGCGCTTATGCAAAATGTAGGGCAGCGAACACTTGTTTATGACAAACTCTCACTAGTTTTGTTTTTTTTTAACCAAAATTTGGTTTTAATACATTCCGGTGGCTTACGTGCAAGAGTGTCGTCTTCTACATAACCTCTACATGGGCGGTCTCAATGCATTCTCGCGCTCGTCCCGCGCCACAATATATGTAGTCACACCCTTACCGAAAATCCCAGTAATTTACACAGTATTTATGTAAAAGTAAACAAAAAACTACTCTTACGAGACAAACGATTCGTATCGATAGGTGTGAGTTAACCGCGACGTGGTTCACGTCGTTATCGAAAACGGTCAGCCGATGAAACAGCGTGCTTTAAAAAAAGTGAACATATCTTGGCGTTCACATCACCTCTAATCTAAACTGGTCACCACATATTGAATACATTATTAACAATGCTAACCGCATGCTTGGTTATTTACGACGTAACTTTTCTAATGCTCCATGTGGCCTAAAATTGCAGCTTTATAAAACACTAATACGGTCCAAACTAGAATATGCAACAGCCGTGTGGGACCCCAGCTACGACAATTTAATAACTTCCCTTGAACTAGTACAGAATAATTCCGTTCGTTTTATATTGTCTAACTACAACAGAACTGCGAGCATAACAACTATGAAAACTTCCCTTGAGCTCCCTTCTCTAACATCTCGTAGAAAAGTTTCTCGTTTAACCATATTTCACAAGATATATCACCATTCATTCCTGCACGACCAGCTACTTCTTCGCCCACAGCACATATCTCGCCGCATTGATCACCATCACAAAGTAGGCATCCCTTCATGTAACAAGAAAACTTTCTTCACTTCATTCTTGCCACGTACATCAAAGGAGTGGAACAGACTCCCCGGTGACATTGTTTCCATAAATGATAATCACTTGTTCCGTACTGCATTAGCCAGCATTGTGTGATTAGGCTTTTATTTTGTTTTTATTGTATTAGCTAACAATGTATAAATATATTCTGTGATGTATTAGTATTGTATGTATTAGCTAACACTGTATTATACCAGTTTCAGTTGTATGATCCTACTGTATTCACTGCTTTTTGTTTTTGTTTTTCGTTTTTTTTTGTTGTTGTTCCTGTTCAATGAATTTTCTGTACCCACCCCCCTCTGTAATGCCACTTGGCCCTGAGGGTAAAATAAATAAATAAATAAAATAAATACGAACAACGTCTTGCTTAGGGTTTCTTCAATTTCATACAACAAAAGGTCGCGGGATCCAGTCCCGGCGGCGGCGGCGGGCACATTTCGATGGAGACGAAATAGTAGACGCCCGTTTGTTAGATTTAGGGGCACGTTAAAGAACACCAGATGGTCGAAATTTCTGCAGTCCTCCACTACGGTGTCCCTCATAATGGTATCGCGGTTTCGGGATGTAAAATACCGACAATTATTATTTTCATAATTTCATACAAAATATCTGGCTGCAAAGTGCGCATCGATCGATACTCAGCGCAAAATAGATGCCGCGGTGCTGTTCATCGATGCTCCTAAAATCTTGAAAACGAATCCATAATACCAGCGAACAGACTACACGGAACGACACAAGACAACCGGTAGCATTAATTCATGCGTAATGCATTAAGGAGTTATCCTGAAAACAAGTTTGTTGTGGTCGCCGCCCAGTACACTTCGTGTAGCAATAGTTCTTACGCGAGTCTCGCTTGTCTCGCTTATTTTCATTCCACCGTTGTCTTCCGCTGATCAGATTCCTATTCGTGTGCAGTGCTGCCATAGTAATCTTTCAGCAAACTAAGCAACAGAAAAAAAAGAAACTCCATGTATAGGCGCTCTCGATTCTTCCGTACTTTTACAGCCTCGGTGTGCACTTACGGTATCATCTACAGCGTGTGCAGGAGAGCTTTCACGCAAGGAATGCCTTCTCCTCGAAGGCTAATGGAGGTTTCGATCAGTCTCTTACCCGACGGCTGCTTTTACGGGCGCACCGCAAAATCACCGCCCCTTTCGTCCGCTAAGTCCTTTCCTCTATCTTCTGAGCCACTGCTGACCAGTTGCGCTCATTCGGAAAGATTACCCGCCTCGCGACGGCACCTCGCTCAGCGCTTCTACTCGAATGACGGTAGTGTCGAGGTTGAAAGCAAGCATCAGCCTCTCTTATCCGCTGACCACGTACTTGCTTTTTTTCTTAAGCCTACTGTTTTTTCTCTACACAAAGTCCGTTGGGCGTCTGATCGCTGAGTACCATTCGGTGGTTACGTATACATAGAAGTTCTTGGTGCCGTAGTGTTGTACTGTGGACTTTACTAGCTAGAGGGCTGTTTCTTAAGTCACTTCAGCTACAGCGTGACATAGAGGGTTCCCGCCCCCCTCTCTCTCTCATACTGTTACTCATAGATCACAAACAACCCTGCTTTCACAACCTCTCGTTGATAAATAAAATTAAATATAGAAGAAGCGTCTCACGTAGAAACATCAGATGTATTAAGGAAGGAAGGCTTTCCTTCGAAAGAACATTCTTGCCATTGGATTCCCGTCGTCTTTGTTAATATGTTCTTGTATCAAGATTAACCGGCGCCTGTTCTTACTAACCCCGTTGATGGGCGAACTTGATAGAGTGAAACAGTTTTGCATTGCACATTTACATGCCGACGACGATGGCCATGTAAGCTACGACAATATCTTCACTTGATTGTGCGATACCTTTACTCCAATTCTTATTACTATACTTCCCTCTTAACTTTTTTTTTTGGACGAACCCATGTTAATGCGGCTATTTCTCTCTGTTCCTCGTGAGCCAGCAACTGCCAGGAATACATCTGGACTCACGTGCATGCACCTTTCTCCTTGCGACAAAAATGAAATACGCATTTATTGAAAAGTTTCGAAGCAAAAACTTAACCGTACGGTAGACGTTTATGGTAAGCGGCGATGTGACGGGGATCGGTGCATTCTGTGGAATAGAGCGCGAGTGGTTGACAAGCCGTGGAAGCAAAACGGAAAGCGACGCAGGCATCCCCGACGGTGATCCATCTTCCGATAAGTGGCCTGTGGTTCAGTGAGCGTTCTTGAGACGGTAAGGGAACCCACCTTCGTATAGTGCCTCCTTGGTTTTCTAAGCGCTCACCTAAGGCTCACGTCATCCTTTTGGACACCCGTAGTTCTTAGTGGCTTGTTCGATAGCCAGGTGTTGATGGTACCGGATAATTATGCAAATTGTCAGTAAATATTTGTCAGGCAATCGGGCAGAAAGAAGATAGCCAGTAATGATTAACGGGAACTTTACGTCTTGCGTGTTGCACTGTCGCCCTGGTTCACCGTGCAATGCCTCAGGTTTTTGGCGCAGCTTCACAGTTTTAGTGAGAACGCGTTAGCGTTGATAAACGTATCGACCTTTCGAATTCTCTTATTCAGCACTTTTGATGATGAGAAACGTGTGACGAATTGGAACTTATCCTATGTAAACTTATCTTTGGTGTCACATAAATCCAGCATAACTTAAATCAGAACCATCGACTTCGTGCCACTTTTATTTTTAGAAGACTTTTTCTTAATGTTCGGAATACTGGGAAGTTAATACTCGACGGGTAGTGCTTAGAAGAGGAACAGTGCCACTCGATGAAAAATCCTTGGAATACGAGGTGCCGCTGTAGCCAACGTTTCGACAAGCGGACTTGTCTTTTTCAAGGCTGAAAAAAGGGAAAAAAGCCACTCTTTACGTTTGTTCAAGCGCTTTACAATGTTAGCAAGTGAAACCGCAAATCCGATACCAGCGTTTGAAGAACAGCCATTGGAGGGCGCTCCAGTAGCTCAGTGGTAAAAATTAATGGTAAAATATACTTAGTGATTGATAGTAACATACTTTCTCACGTGAGCTTTGAATACGTGCCCTTGCCTGCAGCAGTATATGAAAACTGCACCGGAGAAACGCGTCAGGTAGGGCCATCACGCAATAACTCCATGGTAGTGAGAATCGCGAAAAACAAGACGACGCACAGAGGACGGAATGACAAGAACAAGCGCTGATTACAAAGCTTAGTTGAAAGTCAGCGCTTCTTCTCATTCGTTCCTGTGTGCATCTTGTTTTTCGGGCTTCTTACTACCAAGGATCCATACCAACTGGCCCAGCTAACTACACTTATGCAATATATATCCACCCTTCAGTAACTGCCCTTTCACTTTCCCAGAACAACATACACCTCCGCGTGTGAATATAGTGCTGCCCCCCCCCCCCTCTTCTAGCTCTTTACACCCATTCACACCCTATTTCTGTATCGTGACCACCAAGAAAACTTTACTCTAATGAACCTGCCAGTCTTCCACTCCTTTCTTTTTCAGACCCCTGTCGTTTTCTCTCTGGCGGCAGCCGTCGGAATTCTGGGCACGCTGTGGATCTAGATTGACTTTCTACTTGCTGCGACCTCCCGGTCATCCAACGAGCTCGCGAGGAATGCTGGGCTCAATATCACCCCACCCTCACCTCCTTCTATT
Organism: Rhipicephalus sanguineus; assembly: GCF_013339695.2. Taxonomy (NCBI): domain Eukaryota; kingdom Metazoa; phylum Arthropoda; class Arachnida; order Ixodida; family Ixodidae; genus Rhipicephalus; species Rhipicephalus sanguineus. The sequence goes on along the minus strand of NC_051181.1, from coordinate 154,216,663 downwards.
GCGGCTGACCGTCGATTAATCTTGTTTCCTCGCAAACTTCCTGTATTTTTAAACTGCCATCGACAACCTATAGAGTACTATACGGACATCTACACGTCTATTCAACGGTAGGCGTTTTTTTTTAGAACTCGATTGTTCTAAATAAAAAAAAAACTGAAGTGATAGCTAAAAGAATTGATTTGTTGAGCTAGTTGGTCGTGCATAACTGGTTGAGATAAATTAGCGCAAATAAAACAAGAAAGGCAAGAAAGGAGTCGAGGAAAGCGTTGTTCGAGCAGAAGCCGGCCAGGGTGACGCAATAGCTATAGAACGTTCTGCTTGCGCAGCACGAGGTCGAGGGTTGGGTTACGTGCCGCGGGGGCCACGTGTCTCCGAGGGTGGAATGCAAGAACGCTCATATGCTTACATCTTAAATCAATAGTAAGGACTCCTTGGCGGGAAGGTGTCTTGGTTGTTAAAATGGGGTGAAAGAAACCCTAGGTGGTAAAAAAAAATTCGGGAGCATTCCAAACTGACAAATCCCAGTGCTTTAGGGATGAGTAGAACGGTGACTCCTGTGTCAATCAATAGTGAATGAGCCAGAGTCAAGTTAATTACTTGTGCACAAACCTTGAAAAAAAAAGCAGGGGCGTAGCCAGAAAGCTTTTTAGAAGAAGGGAAGGGGTTGAACCATTATATATGTATGTTCGTGCGGGCGTGCGTTTGCATATGTGCTAGTGTATGTACCCATGCAAAATTTAAGGGTTTTTTTAGGGAGGGGGGGGGGTGACCATCCGCCTCCCTCCGTCCCACCCTCATGGCTACGCCAATGGACACAAGGCACGAACTGATGTTAACCTCCCAGACTTGTAGACATCGAACAGACATGGGGGTCCTGCTCAGTTTTCATAGTCTTGAAGTGAAGCTAAATATATTAGTACTAATAAAACATTTCCCGATATGCACAGATTTCTTCTAACTAATCGAATTTATTCCGAATGTCAGTTAAATTATTTGCATTTGCCATATTTTATACGATAACGCACTGGACTACAGGATAAGGAAAAAACAACAAGAATTAGCAAAATTCAGAGAGCACTGTAATCGGCACGAAAAAAAAACTTTTGTGAAGAGGCTCTTCACTTCCTCTTGTGAGATGAAAGGAATGTATATCCCGCTCGGATGAGCCAGATTAAAGTATAAAAAAACCACGTAACTCTACACGCACGTGAAAAAGGCCACAAGCACACACACTGCGATCACACTTTCACTATGAGCAGGAATGAGCCGTATGGCAAATGAGGTATAAAAAAACAAATGAGTCTGCAAAATCAAAGTCATAGGAAGCGAGCTGCTTTCTCCATCGAATAAAACAGGAGGGCAAGTTGGGTGTAAATGCTTGCGTGTGCTGACACCATGTAGTTCCAGCTTGAGTGCTATGTACCATGTGTTCGGCCTTTCCGAAAAGACGTGTTCGCTCCCTGCCGTACCACACGTGTTCGTACTGCTCATAGATGGTGCGTTTCCTTAGCACATCTAGCGTTTTGTAAGGTACTTTTCGTCCGATGCTTACTCTGCACCCCCCCCCCCCTTTCCTCTCTGGCAGTCAGCGAATAAGATCTCCCCTCTTACTGACCTCTCACCTCTCGCTGACCTTTCGCAGTTGTGCCGCCATTATGCCCTCGCCGGTGCTCTATCAACGATTCCCAGACACGACGTTGCCTTGTCCGACCGGCAATCGTTCCTCGCGTGATTCGAGATGGGGAACCGAAACTACAGCACAGACTCTGAAATGCTAGTAAGTTCCCTTTACCTCATTCGCCTGTGCCTTATTACTGGTGTCTTGTTCTGAATGAAATAAGGCAAAAAACAAAGTTCCTCTGCTAGATATATCCTTTCATTCATGCATTGTCTTTCTTGCTGCCTGTAAGTTTCCCATACAACTACTGCTTTCAGCACATTTTCACCGGACACGCGAGGGGTCACCCAGTCGTTCGTTCTGGACTGATTTTCTTTGGAGCGTTAGAGTATGAGAGAGTGTGTGTGTGTTATATCCCTCATTCTTCGAAGTAGGAAGGAATGCTTTCTTCTTATTGAGAAAGCTATAGAAATTACTGTGCAAACTGCTCCTACGAGGCAAAACTTGCCTCTTGCAACACCTCATATATATGATATAGCTTATTGTCGCCAGTAATCGGACTCACAGCTGTTGGTAACAGCAGTCGTACAATTGTTTTTGCAGAGGCCGATTCTATTTTTTGATTGCGAGTACAGCTGTGCTCTGCGATAACGAGCTGGCAGACATGTCTGATATAAACTGGTATGATTGTGTACGCCTCTTGTGTTTTATATAACTTAAATATTTATAAATGCTAACTGCTTTTTGAAAAGCGCGATACGCTATTCTGAAGCAGAGGTTGTTCGGGTCGTACCTCGTGCGTTGTTTAAGCGTTGTACGTTAAGCCACTTCATTTCGCGCTATGCGTGTCGAATACAGCCGTTTAGTGACGACATAACCTTAAGAGGTCATGCGAGGCGGTACACTTTCCAAGTTGAATTGCCGTTCGCCGAGCAAGAAAAGTTTGTTGAAGCGCGCATCTTAGGCAACACGAAATCACAACCAGCTTAAGTTAAAGTAAAACGCCGTTAATGACTTCTGGTGTGATAGCTGGTTTGTATTAGCTAAAGTAGCTGCTTCATTAATATTTTAAACCTACCCCCACTTTCAATTTGTTTCTTGAAGGAGTGTCTAACGGCGCTTCACTACAATGCCATAGGGTTGGCTGGGTACAATACCTTCATCTGGCCTATTTACGTTTTAACGAGATTACCTATGTGGTCGAGAATAATAACGCGGCTTTTATTCTGCTGCGTGAAGTGCCACTGGATGACAACGCAACGAATGGACAAATGTGCATAAGGCTTCCTAAACCACCAAATTTTTACGGCGCCCTGGTATAAGCTTTTTGCAAAGAGGAGGCAGTTCCGACTGGTTACTGTACGTGATAACAGCGACTCTAAAAATGACGAATTCTCCTCAAAAATAAGCCAACGACTTCACGTTGAAGACGGGTGAACAGGTCTGCGAGCCGTCATGGTAGCTTAGCAGCTGAGATGTCGCGCTACAAAACTCGAGGACGAGGGTTCGATTCTCGGCCAAGGCGACCGCATCACGATGGAGGCTGCTCGCAAGAACATCCGTGTACATTCTGGTGCACGTTTCGGACCCCCTGGTTGTCAAAACTGATCCGGAGCATACCCTGCTACGGCGTGCCTCATAATCATGTCATGGTTCCGCTTGTAAAATGCCATAATTACATTAGATTAGGTCTTGGAGATAAACGCATTCACACCAACATCGCATGTCGTGGTTCCACGCTGTTCCACGTCTATTTACAGCAATCGTTTTGGACTAGATGCTAGCTGAAATGGCTATGTGGCTATTAAAACGGATAGTTTAATGCTAATCTTCCTTTAAAATCACACAGTAAAGTATTAATTAATTAATTAATTGATTGATTGATTGATTGATTGATTGATTGATTGATTGATTGATTGATTGATTGATTGATTGATTGATTGATTGATTGATTGATTGATTGATTGATTGATTGATAATTCACAAGAAAGAACACCGATTAGGTTGAGGGGTAGCAAATTTTTTAACAGTGTGTAACCTTCACACACTGTTAGATTAAGCAGGCCACGCAATAAGAGGAGCGCGCAATTATGTAGGATTAGGGTACATCGCTCCTGTCTCAGTACAACAGAAAACACGGAACAGAGGCACACACTCGGCGCTAGCATCCGACAGAAAACTCTAATTGCGCGTCCGCAGCATACACATACACTTCACTCAGCAGCAATACAACACGTGCTCGGAGCATCCTGATAACGCTATTCGCGAGATATAGGGGAGTTCTTGCGATGTAGTGATATGGATGGTTTGCTTATACAGGCAATGCCAGAAATCTTAACGCTGAAACATGAACGTACTTGCAATCTACTCAACCAAAGTGAGCCGCTATTTAAAATGTTATTGAGTGAGTGAATAAACTTTATTAAAAGTCCGGGCGAGGTGGGGGGAAGAGGGGATTAACCCCTGTCCCGTCCCACTCTCCGTCGATGATGATGGCGTCAGGTGACGGCTTGAAGCCCTTGGACCCGGGCGGCATGCTCGGCTTGCCGGACGGCTATTTAAAATGTTATTTTTTTTTAGTTTCATTGCCGCTGGTCAAACAAAGTTACCGCCGTTGCAAGGGAAAGGGCGGGTCTGTAGTTTCAAGTAAATTCTACAAACGGATTTTTTAAAACGTATGTCGCACTACATTAACTAAATCTAGATCGAAACAGCTTTGAAAGCGATGTACAGTAATAATATCAGAAACCATACTTTGACGACATACGGATCGGCGCAGCGCACACCAGAATTGAAATTCAATGAAAGCGTTGTTATGCGCATGTGTGAAAAGCTATGTAGCACGAGCGAAACTTGGAATACGTCGACATATCGGTGCGGCGCTACAACGCTTAAGTTATATTCACGCGCAGAGCCATATTGTTTACCGGGGCTATACATCTTCTATGCACATAGCCTTAGCGGTGAACATATGTGTTTCTATGTGCAGTAAATGCGGTGCGTTTTTCCCCACAACCACGCCTTAATGACAATCAATCAATCAATCAATCAACCAATCAATCAATGAATGAATCAATCAATCAATCAATCAATCAATTTTTATTATTTGAGATTCATATAATGGCTCATCGTTTTCACACAGGCAGCACGTCAAAACCCTTCCGAGGGTTGTGGTCCCTTGGAAGCCACTGGTTTGAGGAGCAGAGAATGACAAGCGACGGCGATTGAACAACACTACTATTGTTGCAACAGCGTTGTCGTTCTCTGTGACTTGCGGACTATAGCGTGTTTCTCAGGATAACACAGAAAGGAGTGAGAAAACTATAAATTGCAAGAGTAAAGTGAAAATCAAGCGAGCCAGAAAAAGAAATGCGGTGTCTCTGCCAGGAAGACGACTGTGGTGCTTACTTTGCGCGCGACTAACAAGAAAACTGTCGCTACTGTTTTGCAACTTGTTACACGTCAATGTTCAGGAGTACAGGGGAATGGTCTAGTTGGTACTAGTTCATTTTCGCTGCAGGGAGACAAAGACGAAAGAAAGCCAATCCCACAAACGATGGGGCACAGCGGACAAGTTCAGTTCTTATAACCTCGTAGTTTTTCTTTTTTGGTTGAGTCGTTTTAGCAGACAGTTTGCGGAAAAACAAAACTATCTGATGTAGGAACATAGCAAAATCTGACCTTAACAGCAAAGATTGCTCGAGTCACAGCGGTTGCCTAAAACCATAGCTAAAGAAGTTGTCGTCTTATAAGATGAAGCAATTTCGTCATAGTTGTGCAAGGAACTCTAATTGACCCAGCAGGCCGTCCCGTGTTACTTACCCGCAACATCCGGGCACCGAGAGGCAATTAATTCACGGCGAACTAGATGTGGTAGCCCGTGCGGTGAGACCCCCCCCCAAAAAAAAAAGAAAAAGAAAAAAAAGACTAGACCCCTGAGGCAGAACAACGATACAGTGAGAGAAGTTGTAATTCTTTAATGAACAAAGATGGCGCGATGCGCAGTACCGGGAGTTTTATCACATACATATTTTACAATACCTTTTGTTCATTGTGCGTCAATAGGTTATTTGGTGCACTATAACTCTTTAGAATAGAAGTGACGGATCCAGGCGGTGAAGGCGGGTATGCAGAAAACCGGACGTATTCCACATTGAATGCGTTAGATCACGTGCGAGAGAGCGAATCTTTGCTGCTGCATCGGTTCGTGATAATGGAATGGCTTCCTTCACGCCACCTTCATGAGCATTTTTTTGCAGAATTATCGGCATGTTCGTTGCCGTCGATGCCACAGTGGCCTGGAAGCCACTGAAAAGTTATGTCATGTCCTTTGTCTCTTAATTGCTGATAGATTTGTCTTATTTCCAAAATTTCGTCCGGACTATCCCTATCCGAAACAACAGTCCTCTGCCGCCTGTGGCTTGGAGTGTCTTTCACGAACAGCTTTGCTTACCGAATCGGAAAGGCGGACAGTGCTGCCTGTGCTCACTGTGGCAGCGAGGAAACCATTGCGCACGTCCTGTGTCATTGTTCTCACTATCGCTCCCAAAGACAACAGCTCTCAGCAACGCTAGCGCGCCTCGACGACCAGCCGCTTTCTGAACAATCAATTTTGGAGTGCCGGAACGTTCTAGCTTCCAACCAGAAAGCGGCGAAGGCGCTGCTGAAGTTTCTCCGCTCAACCGACCTCGCTAAACGACTATGATGCTCCCGTGCTTGAGTGTGTGTGCGCTTTTCTTTTTTGTTACTCTTTTTTCCTTCCTTACCTTTCTATCCCCCCTTACCCCTTCCCCAGTGCAGGGTAGCAAACCGAAAAACTTCCGGTTAACCTCCCTGCCTTTCACTCAACCTTTATCTCTCTCTCTCTCTCTTTAGAATAGAAGCGCTTCACTCAGCGAAAAAAAAAAATATTGATGGAGGAAACCAAGCTGTGCGTATAGACGTCTGTACATTAGTACTCCACGAATACATTTCACGCGCATGTCAACGACCACGGGTCGTGTAGATTTGACCTTGGAAGTGTGGCTAGCCGTTACGCCTGGGGCTGAGCGCCTGTCTTAGCCGCAGAATCGTCATAAACATCGCCGTCTGTTCTACGCATTCTACACCAGATCGACTTTGTGCCCTGTCATATTCATCAGTGTGTATATTTTTCTGTTGAACGAGTAAACAGCACACGAAGTAGGTGGTCGCCTGCACACGCTTCGTGCGTGCGTCATTGTGCAGCGTCCGTGTCTTGTATTGAGTTTCTAAACACACTGTATCCTCATCTTGATTGTTCTGTTGTCACAAAGTTTTGGGACTGCTCATCAATATTGATTCCCGTTTCTCGTATGCACTACAGTCTTCTAACTTTCTTGACACATGATAAAAGGAAACTGCTAGACAAGCCACGACAGTCCTTGTAATTGTCACTTTGTTCTCGCAACGTCACACTACAGGTTAGGAGGAAGTGTAAACATCGAATAAAAAAAGTGTTTTCATACAGGACAAGTCACTTGGCCTTTTCTAGAAAAATTTTGCTGCTTTCCTTTCTTCATTTCTTTGTGCGCATCGTTCTGCAGCACTTTCAGCGGAATGATGTTATGTGTGCGCGTATTAGCTGCTCTCTTTCGTTTTTACTCTCTCTATTGCTCTTCACTTCTGCCTCCGTGCAGGGTAGAAAGCCGACCTACCTCGATGCCTCTCCTTCGCATTTCTTTCTCTCTCTCTCTCTTTCTCTTTGCTCTGGGTCATCTAACTTGATTTATCAATTTGAAGATGTACCGATCTGTTTCACTTTCACTCGAGGGGGTTGTAAGCTCAAATGAAATTTTTAAAAAAGTTATTTCTTTTCAGCGTCCAATCCTTACGGGTTCTTTCGTCAGCACGTGCTGGTGATCATGCCAATAAGACACGATACAATGCATTTATGAAATGAACGTTTGAATTGCCGGTACACATACCTTGTGCTTTGCAGTACAGAGGCAATACATACTGGAATACTCACTCTGAACGCAAGATACTGAAACGTTTCTGTGGCTGCGAAAGATGGGCTCTTCACTTTAGCTCCCGAGCAAACGTGAAAACTTGCACTTTGAAACCTTCCATGCGGGCTTTGACGTGCAAATGGCCTGAACTCTTTTTGCTATCATCTGATATGGGCATGTTGGCATTTATATTACAACGTCGCACATTATCTCGCTTTCTGCAGAAACATCGACGCCATAGTGGAACGTGGAAAAATGCCCAATTGAGCAGCAATATAAGGTCACGTCTTGCAGTCTCGTACGGTTTAAATTGCTGACGAAGCACCTGGGAGTATTCTAACACCTTCAGTGGCGCGCCGGCTCTTGCTATTATTCCTGGGCGCCTGTAACCAGTTGCTCCGCTTAGGCTTTTTCTTCTTTTTCACCCTCATAAACGCCGTGTCTGGTCTGGAGGAGGAGGAGGAATAAACTTTTACTAAAACCAGCAGTTTAGTTGGCTGGGCCTAGGCCTTCCACGTGGGTAGGTCTGGAAGCTTAAGTATTTTAATTCATCACATCAACTTAGGCGTCGTAACCGGAACATACGTATACATTTGTCTTCGAGTAATCTGGTTTTGCCCGTGTTCTCAGGAGTCAAAGCAAACACCGTGTATCCGGTTTCTTCTTAAAAATTACTTCTCGGTGTTTATTAGGAGGTAAGTGATAGATGGAAGGCGCAGAGGTTAACCGGAAGATGAATATCTAGTTTTGTGCCCTGCACTGAAAAGGGATTAAGAAACGAGACGCACGAGCACACAGCGCGCGCACACACACACACACACACACACACACACACACACACACACACACACACACACACACACGCACGCACGCACGCACGCACACGCACACGCACACGCACACACACACACGCACGCACGCGCACACACACACACACACACACACACACACACACAGACGCGCACGCGCACACGCACACGCGCGCGCACAGGAACACACACTCACATATGAAGACCAGGCCACCGCAGAATACGCAGCACAGAGACAGCGTAAGCTCAAAGAGGCGCCTCGAAAGAGTTCACTGTAAACTATTCGAGCCGCTTACTGCTTTAAAAATAGTGGTTAGAAATTCATGGTACTAAGTTTAGGAAATAGTGGCGAAATGCCAACAGGCCTCATCATCTAAATAAAGACAGCTGTTCGTAATCCGAACAGTACGTCACAACTAAGGGCATGCAACGGGAATTATGAGCACTTTGTTGTCTAATAACAGTCAAAAACAAAACCGTGACAAGAACATCTGCAAAAAAAAAATGACAAACAAGAGTCGTGGAAATCTGTGAACTGCAGTCCGAGACTGAGAAAGTGTCCGCCGGGCCGAAGAGGAAGCTATAGCCAGATTGCGGATGATGAACTATGGTACATCCATTCCAATTGCAACGAATGTCTTGATTGATTCATCGATTGGCTGACGTTGCAAAACAAATGCGTGGACTCATTACGTGCGATTAAACAGGTTCAGTAATCAGCTTATGTCTCCATTCTTTCATCCATTTTATCACTTTCAAAACCCTAATATTGAAAGCAGGCTAATAGGGCCAGCAGTGCCGAATAGTCAAGGTTGTATTCAGTGTTGAATGTACCCCTATTTCTTTTAATTTTATGGTTTCTACGTGTGCTGTATCCTTCACGTCACTCTACAAAAGTATGTCTGAATTTCTTTAGTGGTTAATAGTTTTTTTCACGTTTCTCTTTGAAACTAACGAAAAGAAAGAATTGCAGAAAGCATTTTCGGCAGATCTCCCTTTCTTGTTGGCCCCACGATGGCGCCCCTCGGAAGGGAGAGGAAAACACTAGGTTCTGAAATTTGCAACCATAAAATAATAATTGAACAGTACGAGACAGGTTCTCATGGAGAAATGACAGAGTTGAGGGCAACATTTCAGAAGAATAATAGGTAGTCCTGTCGTCGATCTCGAGCATCACTGAGGAGGACGAAGATTGAAGTGGGAGGAAAATAGTTCGAAAATGGTCTTCGCAATTGTGAACCAAGTAATCGCTACTCAGTATTACCGTTAAAGGAGAAATGAAAAACCTTGTGCTCCTTCGGATAGCTTATAATACGTCCGAGCTGGCTCAAAAGCAGTTTACTTCTGTATTGCTTGGAGTAAACGAAAAACCTCGCTGAGTTTGTTGGACGAGAATCGCTTCCTACGGAGTCAGAAATAGATGAACTTGTTCCATGGTAAGTAATTGTTCTCTCTCATGTTACGTATGACTTACAAAGTAACGTTTTTGGTAACCATGCTCGTGAGAATTTGGCGAATGATGCTCCGATACGCTGGGGAAGGCGGGTTAGCTTTGGTGCTGGCAATGGAAATATAAAAGCAAAGAAATTTTCTCTTGATTCCATGCTGAAGTACAAGAGAACCGATGTGTTATTTCTATGACGTTTATATTTACCCTAACAATTGACTAAATGTTAGAATGTGTTCAGTGTTTCTATTTTCAATTACCAACTGACGAGGCATGGTTATAAATGGAAGAATAACAATAGTTCCTCATCGGAAACGCTGCATCCAAGACTTCTTGTTTGTAAAGGGCGCTTCTTGTGTGCGCAGTTGTCTTACAGACAAAGCACGCTCTACAGGATGCTATCGTTTGCGTTTGCCGGTTATGCAGTCATACGTAGGCACCTAGAAACTCGACTGGTAGCATAGGATGACCATGAAATTTTATATTATTACATAATAAATGTAGTTATTGAAGTTCATATAAAATGTGCTCGTTCGCACATATATGTCTGCAAAACAACTAAGAGTGCGAATGCAACTGGAACTGCGTGATACTCTAAGTGTCGCAATACAAACACGCGTGTGTTACGTTGAGCAAACATCTAGTCTGTGATATGCGTGTGTATCTTGGGTTTGTGCTTTAGCGATGTTCAGTTCAGGGTTAAACAATACTAAACCTAATCGACACCATCTGTTGTACAATTAGGCCAGACCCTTGAATAAGGGGCAAACTTCGCATATACCGTTAGAAAAAATAATATCAAGCGACTGAGGTTGTTTTAAGAGAGGTAATGGAGTTCACGCGTTATTTAATATGAAATAACTCATCGTGTTTCTTACCGTCTAGTTCTAGCCTGCCTCTGCAACCTTCTGTACGGGCGTCACCATCTCTGTGATTCATTTAGGGCCTGTTGCTGGCAATAAACCGCGGTCATTCGCTCGACTGCAGCGTGAAGAAAAAGAAGATATAATTTTGCAAAGATACATTGGAGGGATATCCTCTGGGTGTTAGCAATACTAATGAAGCACAAACTGGCGAAGAAAACGAAAAAGCTTATTCTTCCAAGCAATCGATAGAAATATTCCTAATAAACTTCAGCACTCAGCAGCGAAAACTATGAAGGCTTGTTTCTCCGAAAAAATAGTGCTGTAAAATAATGTGGTCGTCGTTCTTTTATTATCAAAAGACTTCTTACATTATTTTATTTCAGTAATGGAATCTTAAAACAGTCATCAGCTAGCAAAAGGGCCCGCTGCAGTCCTAACAATACTTAAGTAGTAGTTTCTTTTTGCTTATTAATGTCGTGCTTTCTTTTTTCTAATTAGACAAATCCAGCTAAATAGCTTAGTCATGGAATTTGCGGATATTGGAACAGACAGCGTGAAATAGGAAATGGTGAATTTGATTGTTTTTTCTCCTGCGCCCAGCTGAGTACCTGCTTAACGAAAAATGTCTGTGACAGCCACGTGGCTTCGTACACGACAACGCGTACGTCCGCTCCACTGAACGAACGAACCACAAGACAAAAAAAAAAAAATGCGTCGACCTAAAATTTGTCTTTTTTGTTTATCTTGGTCGTATATCTTTAGAGCATGGAAATATTCCCTGCGCACTTTTGAGAAATTCTAAATTGCATTTGTATCTCGTGGTCACTTATTCTTTCTGACCTTGGCATTTTTTAAATGTCTACGTTTATCGTTCGTATTTGTTATGGACGAAGGCCAAAGAACTGAAGCTAAAGAATTTATTTCAATGCCGTATCTTATCTGCAGGTGAGGAGCAAACGACATCGGCAAGTATGTTAATCTTCAATGATCTGCCTAGTTTCAATGTTCCCACATCCTGCAAAATCTTAACGCTTATAATTTGCCTTTTACAGCACGCCTCAGTTAAGGCTTCGATATCTCAGGAGAAAACACGTCCCTCCTTTAACAGAGAGAGTTGTGCTGTACATAAAGGCAGCTGTTGTATAAAAACCTAGAGGTGGACGCTGCACGACAAATATCCAAGACATGCGTTGCATGGTGTTCGTTCGGCGTGTTTGTGTGCTATTGCGGTAATTTTTAATGAACGTGGTGTGGGAAGAGCGATGTTTGCGTGTGCGTGTGGTACGATTAACAGAGAGAACGCAATCTTGTAATTAAGGTTCGCATTTCTTCCGAACCCGTGCAGTCTTCTCTTTCCCTTATGTGTGCATCTTGAACCACCTGGGGTCCTTCCAGCATACTGTATACAGAGTACTGCATCTATCAGTCCTATAATATGACATTTTTTAGGCGTGGTTGTCGCACCAACCTGCAGGCCGCGGTAAAGCGTGCACAAAAGGGTTACACAGCGCATTCTACGCCATACTGAGAAAGCGAACATGCGCGTTTTAGCAGTGACTGTGATGTCGTACCGTTTACCCTACGGCATTGCCGTTTCATGTTAAATGTACGACGATTCCAAAACATTTTAGCTGTTCGAGTTGGCCGATGCTTACCTAACATGACGAACTGATTATAGTGACTGTACTCTCACCTATGAAGTCGCCATGTATAGATCTCAAAATTTTTCCATTGCTAGCAATGACATATTCGTTTTACATTTCATCCTTCAAGATGTCCTTCAGGCGTATCAATAAACGCCCAAAGAAAATTAATGAGTGTGCGTCAGGTAACTTTATAGAGGTTTGTGAGGCTCCAAAAATTCCTCGCCCTCGTCGTTTCAAAATGCGGCCAGTCTACCCGCGGAGCCCTCACGAATACTTCTGCACAAGCCTTGCGACACTTCGGAGGCTAGCAAAAAGGACAATCGATCAATGAGAAAAAAAGAATTCTCACGTGCAGTTCGACGTGTATATTTTTTTACAGACATGCATGCACATCACTAATCCCTGTTGTCGGCTTCGGTAAAAGTAATTAAAGCACATCGAGAACGCCTTCATTACACGGAGTATCTCCACTCTAGGGAAACTAAAACTCGCACTGAAAACGGGTGGGCAAGTGATTCTTCCATTTAATATGAAGGACGGCCACTGGAAATATAACTGTCTATAGTATAGGCAGGAAGGAAAATGGAAGCTTGCGATGAAAAAATCCGTAACAGGGGGTAGGTGCTTGAACTGACGTTTCGACAAGTGGACTTGTCTTTTTCAAGGCTGGAACTGAACAAAATCAGTTCCAGCTTTGAAGAAGACAAGTACACTTGTCGAAACGTCGGCTCGAGCACTTTCCCCCTTTTTACGGTTTTTTGTAGTTATAGGAGAGCATAAACCATGAAATGCATTATTTGATAAGGGTCAAACAGATTGCTTTCCGCCGAAGATGTGTTTTGAACGTACAGTGACGCCGCGGAATCTGCAGTTGCATACGCGTTAGGCGCTGACGAAAATAAATTTAGAATGGTCAATAGGAGCATTGCGCAGAGTAGAAAACTCAAAATGAACTGTCATGAATGAAATTTCAAGCCACAGCGGCAGAGGACTTTAACCGCTTTCTCTCTTTCTCAAAACCTAACTGTGACACTATACTTAGTTGATCCAAGAAACAGCCAGTAGCATGTGGTAGAATAACGGGTAGATGGGAAAGTTGTTTGGATTCATTATCATGGTGAGGCACCTCTAGACAACGTATACGTGGGAATGTCTTGTCTTGTCTTCAGTCGTCTTCTTCTAGTTCTTATGTATTGGCTGTCTAAGCTGCTTTTCCACAATGCGCAGAGTTTTGTTTACTCGGAGATCTTTCGCTTATACGTGCCGTCAGCCCTGACAGACGTTGACAACTAAAATGATACACGTCCTTGCCACGTAGCGTCTCATCTGGCAAATAGAGGCCCCGTACGACAAGGTCTTGCGCGTTTTAAATGTGTTGTCCGTATTTAGCCTAACTTCGACGAAGGGTTTCTCTCGTTTGCGTTCGCTATAGTCGGTAGTGTGTGAAGCCACGTGACCGGAAACTGAGGTTGGACGTCCCGGTCGATACCAGAGCAGCGAAAGCTCGTTCTCTTTCTTGAATGCGCACTTCCGGACGTTTGGCTGATGAGCGCCTGAATGTCAGCCGTCATGAGAACGACTCATTAGAGACAGAGGATTGTTTCAGAACGCATCAGTGCAGCCGGTGTTCCGCAGCTGTAGCCATTGTCCGCATATCAAAACGACACTGGGACACTGTAGTGAGCAGTCGAGGTGTTTAGCAAGAATCTTTGTTCGTGATGAAAATAGTTAACGCTCTCAGGACAGTATCATAAACAGCGTAGACAGTGATGTTCAAAGTTGTCCATTTCATCTATAGAAATAATGCCGTAATTTCGGCCTCTACGTCGCTCTATTTGACTGGCAGGTCTTATTGACCATTTGCAAAGATTCTGTTTCACTGAAAACTATCACTGAAAAGAGTTGTTTTGTTTACACTAAGCTGCACGTGGCCATGCCGCCGTTTATGCAGTTCTTAAAGATATATAGACATATGGAACTTGGGGCATTAAACGAATAAAATTGCCCAAAACAGACGTTGAAATAGCCTACGCCTCTACGCGCACAGGACCGTGACGGGGAGCTCTAACTACGCAGGAATAAATGAGTGAGTGAGTGATCAGGAAACATTTTTCGTACGGCCATTATTTTAGGGCCACGCTTGTTTCTACTGGTACTGCCGCTTTCGAGACGCATTGGTATGCATACAGGCCCATTTGTCCTCGTCCAGAGAAAACGTTGCCTCGATAGATAGGAATGCTGTCGCGATAAAGGAATACATTTGCTTTTTAAGTCCTTATCCGTATGCATGGTGTGGGCCCCATCCTAGTTTCAGTACTGTTGCGCTCACGTCCGTGTTGGCTATCAGGTTCGGTTGCACTCAGAAAATTGGCATTGCCGATACACTTGCGATATTTCCGAACATAGCGCACATTCTTCGCTTTCTTTAACATTTTTTTAACTTTTAAGTTTCGTAAAAGCTGTTATATGCATAACGACAGATTGATGTTTTCATCCAATCGACGCGCAACCTATAAAATCAGCAAGTGTTATGATGCACATGCAACGAGATGGTGCTCAAGGTAATACAGTCGAACCCGCATATAACGAACTCGTCGTGCATGACGGGTCAACTGGTGCGACGATGAACAATCATGGGAGAGGCACGTGATGAAAAAGGGTAGTTTCTACTAGATCCGCGCGGCTCCCTCCTAATCCCGCAGCTCGCGCTCCCAAGTGCATGCCCTTCCGCGAGAAAAAGTGAACTTCTTGTGAGAGAAGGCCTACTTCTGGGGCGTCTCGCACTACCCGATGTGCGATAAATGAAGTGCTCCGGCTGTTTTTGCTCGATGTGGCCGTAGCTTTTTATATGCATTCACGTTAAAGCAGTGTCGTGTTCGAAAAACGTTCGATATAAATGATAATTCAACTTACCCGAGTTCGATATAGTCGGCTTTGACTCTAGTCCACGAAAACACATATTTGTCACAACAAAGGTTAAGAAGGAGGAGGAGGAGGTGTGTCTATTTTATGGCGAAGCGAGCATGTTATAATAGTTCTCATGCTCCAAGTAATTTACCTATGAAACATTCAGATGCTCTAATAACAATTCTTTGTGTGTGTGTGTGTGTAAGCGCTGATTCCGTGCCCGCCTGTGAATTGTCATCATCATTATAATCATCATCAGCGTGACTGCGCCCACTGCAGGGCACAGGCATCTTCCATGTTCCTCCAATCAACATGGCTCTGTGCTTGCTGCGACGACGTTATACCCGCAAGATTCTTATTAAGTTATTGATCTCATCTGCCCACCTAACTTTCCGTATCCTCCTGGAGCGGTTGCCTTCTCTCGGAATCCAGCTTGTTACTCTAAATGAATATGGTAGGTATAATACTGCGATTATCGGCCGGTGCTATCGCTTAGAATTAATGAAATGTTGGCGTCGGCTCTTGTCAAGAATATTTTCAGGAATGTAGGTTAACGTATTCACCAGGTACAGAAATACCGGCAACAAAGTCATAATACTCTATAAAAATGACACTGCAGTGTTCTAAACGCCAAAATTACAATGTACTCACTAAGAACTTTGTAGCGAAGAACTCCAGATTAAATTTGACGACCAGGGTTTCCTTAACGTGCTCCCGAGGCTAAATACCCGAGCGCTTCACGTTTCGTTCCAATCTAAAGGAGGCAGTGGCAAAAATCGAATACACCATCGCATGCATCGATGGTGGATTCGCGTGAATCGAATCCACCATCGACACCGAACCGCTGCTCCTGGTCGAACACTCGTTAGAAACCCTGTTTTGTCACGACGAGGGGAGTTAATTTACCATGTCATGCGCACGGTCAGAAGTTAATTAAATTCCGCGACCCCGTCAAAGGAACAGTATCTAAGCGCAAGCCAGTCAATATCGCTGCCGAGGTGTAAAAAGGGCAGGCTTGAAGCTATGGGACAGCACACTAGCACGCGGCGAGTCATTCTGGAAATATAGAACCATTTTTTGCATTTATTTTGATGTGTTGCAACGCCGAAGCCTCTTTCTGCACGCGTTTTATACCACGACTTTTTTTTTTAAATCACGCTGTAGATGTCGGGACTCGCGACAAGAACTTACTCTGAAGTCGGCGCAGGTGCATCTTATTCGGTTCGAAGTTTCTGTTAAGCCTGCGATTACGAAGAACTACTGCAGACTTTTGCATTTCTTTTTCTGCAAGAGTAACTTTTGTATAAGGCTTACAAAGTACGACGTTGGCGTCGGCTTCCACTAGCGAGCACATGCTTTGTTTGTGCGCTAAGTGCTAAGAAAAATCATAAAAGGCCGAGAAAGTTGGAAAAAAGACTGTTTTCTGGCGTCAGCAGAGGCTTTTCGGCATTTCTCGACAACCATATGATCCATGGCTTACGCGGCGTGGGCCAAAACAACGAATGCAAGCGAGCGTGTTGCTAGCCGTCCTTTACCCCTCCTCGCCCTTTTTAACCCTTTTGTTCACCCAAGGTTGTAAGATATTAGTTCCGAAAAAAAGAACGAACGCAGGCAGGGGTGTGCCATGCCGCTTTAGTTTTCCACTCGTCGGGCGATATACAGGTACTTACGGATCCAAGCGTGAAAATTTAGGGCTAAGTAATCCGCGTATACTTTCATTTCCAGTGTGTACAGTTCGAGTCATATCGGCGTACTTTTGACTCGAACACTTACATCAGCGCCAACATTACCTTTAGCGGCCAGACTTGCAGTGACATGACGCGGTCATCCCTAGCAATCGCTCGTAGCAGTCGTTATACTAAAAAAAGTATATCGCGTTTTAATACGTGAATAGTGTGCATGAGCGTTGCTGGGCACACGTCCTTCATCCTTAAAAAAAAAACCCTTGATTTGTTTCAGCGAAGTCAGCAATGATCCTCAGTTACTCATTACAAACGCGCATAAAAGTTTTGGGCGTTTTGTTACAGTGACGCAACATATCGGCAGGCATCGCATGAACTCTGAGTAGGTTAAGTGCTGCGCACTTGCTAGGCATAACACATAAATGTAATTATTTCTGAGGAACCAGTTCTATTTGTCTTACGTATTACTGCAGTCATGTCTTCCTTTAATACGACATGCATTAATCGTCGCAAAAAGCCAATTAACCCAATTTCCTCTTCAAGCAAGTGCTTCCGTTATCACATTCTTTTTGCTTTCGTTTCGGCATTGCTTCTTGTCATTCGGAACAGCTCACACGAATCACCCATTACGTACCGACGTCCCTTTATCTATGGAAGACTCATCCATGTTAGAGACACGAGAAAGTGTGTATATGCCTTGTCTCTTTAACATGAATACTTACCAACTATCTCAGCTTTCTGTTGTTTGAGGACTCATCACTGCACTAATCCTTTCCCCTGCAACGCAGCCGAGTCTATGCTGTAGAACTTTCACCTCGCGCTTGTACCGCAATGCAGTGGTTCGTGCAATGAACGGTCAGATGTCTGGATCGCTAGATGCCTATCGAGGCAGAAGCGTGTTTTCTGGAACAGGGCTGGCATAATGCTTAGAGAAACAAACAAGATTTCTGTTGTTTTTTTTTCCCGCTTCGCTTTGTGGCGTAGTGCCGGATTCATTTCCTGACATCTACTCTCTTGTCCCGCTTAGTCCAGAAATACCCGTCGTCACTAAACGTCTTTCATTTCTTTGTTCTAACCGTGTGACCCTTGTTCCTCAACTAGCCTTTCTGCAATAAAGGCAGTGTCTACAGTATTGAGCCAATTGGGCCTCCCCTTTCAGGTTTTGACGTTAGGCACTGTCTTCCATTATCACTGTAACGATGTAGAGCCGTGTTCAACTTCTTGTCTGGTGTTTGACTGTAGCTGCTCTGTGCATGACTTCTATGCGTTGAATCGCGGTAATCTCAGGTATATTTTTTCTAGAAGATACGACATTCCTATTAATATTGGACTATATGCAAAAGTTACAAATGGCGACAATTACAGTTTGGCCTTTGGTCATCCATGAGGTGCCCCGTATATTACTCTGGTCTTTTTTAAGCACTTCGCTATGACGTTAGAATGCTGCGTTTCGATATTTTTTCTTGCGACAAACCGTGCTTGCGAATAAACAGTTCTTTCTGTAGGTAATAGTCATAGGGCGACAAAATGGGTATTTCTGATCATGCGCTATGCTTTGTGAAAACGCCATTTCATAAAGGTCCTATTAAGGATGACAATTATAACATTACACTCTTATTTGAATACTTCCATCGGAAGGTTGAGTTCTGGGCAGCAATTACATGTCACGCATTACGGCGGGTATCTCGGAAAGTTATTCTGCCATTCGTATCAGGCGCACGAACGGCTTTAAAAAAGAAAAGAAAAGAGAACACAAAACATCCGAATTGATGGTCGTAAAATTAGGCATTGTACGTTGTTATTAATTTGGCAAAGGAATATAGTAGTCTGGAACATGATCGGCTAGTAAAGCTCTTTTATTCCACCTTTTTGAAGTTTTTACACTTTCCTATGTCTCCCCTTATTTGCAATGAAAAATGCCGATGACTTACTGCGTTCCACCGATCCATAGGGACTTCTGTATTTGGAACACCGTTCGCGTGTGTATGTATATGTTCCCTTTTTTTTCTCCTTCTCTCTCTGTCTCATTTCCATCTCGCATTCCCCACCACTGTGCAGGGTAGCAAACGGGTTACTAATACCAGTTTGACATGGCTGCCTTTCCTTTTCGTCTCTCTCGCTCTCTTTCGTAGTCTCATTTCATCTCTTAAAATCCTTCATAAGAACTCAACTAAGAGAAAACCAAGAAAAGGAATGCGAAATGACATTATGAAATTGACAGAACAATAATGACAACTTTAATGGCCTCGCCAAGCCCTGTTTCTCCCGCAATTTACGGGCACTCGGGCTCTATCTGTATGAAAGTATATCTCAAGTAAAGCAGACGCAATTGAACTGCATCTGACTCCTCTTTTTTTTCTAAATCATCGAGCATGCCATGTTTGCTGGCGCGCTGACAGAACCTGTTTATCCTTCAACTAAAGAGCGGACAACGCTCTTTTTTTAACAAAGTCAAATTACCGCAAACGTAGACGGACACAAAAAGACGAGGCAGACAGTGACAGGTCCTTGTGTCTGTCTACATTTGAGCTAACTTGACTTCGTTAAAATGAGAGACCAATTAGCCCAGCAGTCTGTCCTCCTAAAGTACAACGCTCAGTGCACTGCTAAATCCACCGAGAACGCTTTCCTAGGCAGCCCAGAGAGAGAACTCAGTTTGCGTCAGCGTTGCGAAAACGAAAACAGGTCACACGTAGCGAACAGGTACGGGCACTCGTGCTCTGAATTGCAAATGGCGCACGTTGCGAAGGGGATACTGGGAACGAGACGGCGTTGCCCGAACCCGAGTCGAGCCCAGTGCCGGAGATGGCGTCGAGGTTGATTTTAAATTCGAGAAACCTGCCGCGCTCACCCGAACTCTCCTGCGCCATCTTGACGAGAAACTGTCGACGAGCTGTGAGGGAAGTCTACATGTTTTGCCTCGTGCGAAAGTGAAGCAGGACAGCTGCTAGCGTCTCTCGATCTGATAACATTTGTTTGACGGGGTCCATGTGCAGGAAACCACGCATGCTATGTCAATGCACAAGCTCCGAAAGATGACCGTGTTAAGAGAATCAGACTAAGGATCCGTTAGAAATATTCGGGAGAAAAATAAAAGGAACATCATGTCCACATCAAAGAGTGTCTGAAAAAGAAAAAAGAACGAGCGCGGCCTCAAAGGAAAAGTAAATGTATTAGACAAATCAAACCGCAGAAAGAAAAACGATTCTTACCAGTGAACGCGTCGAAGGTCAGATGTGGCTCCAGGCATCTTCACTCGTAAGGATTGCTTCGAGCAACGCCTCCTCTAGAAAGTTGCCTGCGGCGCCGCTCGCTATCCCATTGTAGACGTCCTGCCTTGAGTCGCTTGTCGAGAGATGGCGCCACCTTCTCCCCTTTTGTTTTCAATGAGGTTGGCATGGGGGTTGGGGATGGTGTTTAATCGGGGTGGTAGTGTGCGCATGCGTGCATGTGTGTTGCTAGCGGCCATCGTAAGGATTGCTAGCTACTGCCCTCATTAGAAACGGGGAAGGAGGCAAAGGGAAGGGCAGGAGGTTTTTGGCTCACGCGGCAGGCATCTTTCTAGAGGAGGCGTTGATTCGAGGTACACTGCGCAAGCAGCTATCTATACAGAATCGCAGCACCTGTGGGTTAATGCCAAGAGTTATTGCGCACACTCAGACCTTCCGCAAGATGTGCTGATTTTCATGTGTAATTAAATTTTCTTTTTGTGTGGCTCGTTCTTATAAATACAGTGGAGGGTCTTCTGATTTCTTCAACTTCTTGTTGAGACAAAATTGACTGAATAGAAATTGTATTCTTAGCAATGTCTACACACAGTTTCTCTGCGGTTTCACCCTTTCCTGAGTTTCCGCTTTTCTGCGTGTTTCTGTGTCGTTCATGACTGGCAATATAATATGCCAAGGTGGCGCAATAACTTTTGTGATGCTTTAGAATCTCTTCTGACTGTTTTATTGTTTATCTGTATGTTTATATCGCAATTAAACATCTTCTATTTTGAACATGAATTCATTGTGTGTTTCGACCTGCCGCGGTGGTCGAGTGGTTATGGTGCTTGGTTGCTGACCCCAAGGTCGAGTGGTCGAATCCCAGTGGTGGAGGCCGCATTTCCTTAGCGGGAAAAAGCTAGAGGCCCGTGTGCTTAGATTTAGGTGCACGTTGAAGAACCCCAGATGGTCTCTCAGAATCATATCGTGGTTTTGGGACGTAAAACTACGACAATAATTTGTAGTTGTCTATTCTGGACATTAATCGTAAACAGTCACCTATATTAGCTTTTCAAAAGAACACTGAAAGCGCCTATTTAAACAAGCCAGTCTAGCAAGCGCCGGGGTTGAAATTGAGAGGTAGCCATGTTTTTTTGCTTGCCCATATCTTGCACAAGCTCTCACTACTTTGGCTACAGAACGCCAATTTCTCGTTGGTGAGCCCTAGGGATAAACGAAACGCCTCTTTTTTAGAGGACTGTTACTTTCAAGAGACGGCCACGTGGCTTTGCATGTTTGCATACGGGAGAGCTCCAAAGCGGCTGGTGTCCTTGTTGAAATGTGTCACCGCGTCCTGTCGTCCTTACCGATCTAGAAATGTTACCTACCCTTTAGAGCTGGTTTGTTTATACGTGGTCGTTTTGCGATAGCTGTAGCGTTTTCTTTCTTTTATTTATTTTTTTTACGATGCAACGCTTCCAAAATCCTAGATGATCTCAGCGTGACATACAAAGGATGTAAGCGCGTGTGCTGCTATAGTGGCGTCTTCCGAGACGCTTGAAGTTGTCTAGCCTGACTTAGAAGCCTGACTAGTTGTCTAGCCTGACTAATCTTGGCGTTGACATGAGAACGGTGTAACAAGTGGGTGCTTAGAAAAATTCGGAAGCCTTCCTTACTAGGAAAATAGGGGCAAGCGAAGCTTGGCGTGTGCGCGCTCCTGACGTACTACTCTTTCTTTCTTTTTTCTTTTTTTCTTTCTTTCTTTTTTTTTCTTCTTTTCTCTTTTTTTTCTTCTTTTTTCTTTTTCTTTTTTTTTCTTTCTTTCTTTTTTTTTTTCTTTTTTTTTTTTTTTTTTCTTTCTTTCTTTCTTTCTTTTCTCATTTCTCATTTCTTATTTCTCCTCATTGTAACTGACGTCCGCCGCTTACATGCATGTCAGTGTTACGTCGGTCTAAAACTACCTTTATATGCAATCAAGACGTCCGGCAAGCCTGGTACCTTCGCTCACACACGCAACTGCCTCATTTTACAAAAAGACGTCGTTCCGTCTCGTATAAGTCCTGGCTCAACGTCAAACAGTGCGTCATAGCCAGTTCCTAGCAAACGACTTTGCATTACATCGACTCCTGCCCGGCGGTTCAGCTATCCTGTTCTGTTCTGTTTTAACTGGCTTGCTGTGGAGCGAAAAAAAAAGTGTTATAGCACACTTAAAACACGCTAAAATCTCACTGGTAATGTACAGTTCGCTTGCAGGAGTTCACATAGCAGTAAAGCGTCCACAGCACACATTTTCTAGTTCTGCCCATGGTATATGGACTAACACACCACTCCGTATATAGCAACACGTAGCTGTTCATCACAAGTGCTATCTAGTGCAGTGGTCCACTAAGAAGTCTCTCAGGAAGATGTTCGCCTTTTTCTGAAGATGCATTTCAGGCCACGGTTCCAAGTAATTTCTGCAATGTGAGGGGGCGCCTGTCGACACTTCTTCGTTTCTTCTTCAAACTTTCTCTTTCATTTGCGTGCTTTACTAATTCCGAAGAATATTCCAACGTTTCGAATCAGTCACCACAGGAGCCATCCAGTGAGCTAGATGGTTTATCCTTTGCAGAAAGCTGTTTGTATAAGCTACTACCAGTCGAAGTCTGTGAAGTAACTTCTTTATGTGTCGTGAGAGATCTGCCGCTATTGAGAATTTTCTGCGTGGATCGACTTCATAATGTAACGATTGCTTTAGTTTTAGTGCTATGAAACCACTCCTCTATATCATAGTGGTTACCTCCTTGCATTATAATATTTTGAATACCCGCCCCCGACATTGGATTGCGCAATCCCGTGCTTTCATTCAAGGCGTTTTTGGCGGAGTCTGTCTGTCTCTTCATCGCCCTTTCTTCCAATGTGGCTGGGCATCCATTGAAATACGATGCTGTGACCCTGCGCTGCGGTATATCTCACAGTTTCGCAATAAATTGGGCTATTTCGCCTGTTTTAGAAGGTGAACTCGCATTTTTGATTATCCGAAGGCGGGTTTGCTATTCGTACATACTATCAGTGTGGTGTCCCAGAATTGTCGCAGATAAATTTACCTGCTTCAAAAATTGCCACTTATTCCGATGCCGTCGATGAAGATTTGTATGATAATTTGTACACTCCCATCTCTTCAAGTTCTGGTATAAAGGCCGTAGAGGCTGGCGCTTTCTCTAGGGCGGAATCCACCTGTATATATCTTCCTCCTTCTACTGTTCCTCAGGATAAAATGATTAAACACCATCTGTATAACCACTAGAGGTGCCATATCGACTTTCTTACGTATTCCCTCTCTGTCACAGATAACGTTCAGAAACGGCAGTTTCCCAAGGTGGGTTTGGCGGTTTCCATCGTCTATAACACGGTACTATTACTCGGAATGATGATGCGCTATCCTGGAGTCGCGTGACAGCCCTGAGTGTTAGTTCGCCAGATAAAGGATGTCTATTATGGTGTGTAAAAATTCTAAGTAAAGTCTGGACGTTTCTCCTGCTTGGAGTGCTGTCAAAGGCGGTTGTCTAGCTTCTGCATACACGACATCGCTAGAAGTCGACCGTGGCAACCCCACACATACCCGCTAGGCTCCTTGTCAATAGAAGTGAAGTCTTCTTTCAGTGGAGGCTGGAACTCCGTACAGCAGCGGCAGGGAGTAACTCACCATGGAGCGTATCCACGCAACATGCAGAGCCAGCAGCGACTCTGTAGCACCTCCCCATTTAGCCCCGCAGACATCACGGAGGATTCCAGTGGCGTGATTAACTTTTGTAGCATTAGCTACACTTGCCTAGACGGAGCCGATTTCCCGTGGATCCCCATGAGCCGTTCTGCGCATGCGCGAGGATCAGTGATGTCACACAGCTGGCTCACCGGAGCCGGCATCTCACGCGCTCTCCGCCACCGCCGCGCGCGACTCGCCGCTGTTGGTCTGCGCATTCGAGAGGAGTGACGTCGTAGCCATGCCAGACACATGGCGCCGGCGCGCACGCAGCTATTCGCCTTCGCTGTGCAGTCGCTATCTGACACTGCGCTGGAGCCGCTTGATAGCGCCTCTGACTGGCGTTTGCAGGTGGGTAACGCCATGGAGAAGGAGAGCGCAAATGCTGAACAACGGCGCAGAAGAGCAGAGAAGCTTATGTCATCGGATCCCGAAGTAGTTGCCTCGCAATTAGCGGTTCAGCGTACGAAGAATGAACAGAAGGCTAATAATCCTAGACAATCTGGAAAGCTAAGAATAATCTGCTGAACCTTTGCTAACGCTACGTATATCCTGGCATAGCCGAGCCAAGCCACTGCAAATTGTTTTTTTTCGAGGGGCTGAACATGATACGACCATGTTAATCTCCGGTCTAATATCACACCTAATAATTGTTGACTTGATGCCATGCGAATAGGCTGATCTTGCAGAATAATCTGGAAATCGCCAGGTCCTTTTGAGTAAGTGGTAGTATGGCTGCTTTTTCTGACTCAGAGCCATTCCTCTTCTTGTAAGAAATCGATCTACACAGTACAGTTTTCTTGTAATGTTGTTTGACATGCAAATACGATGGGTCAGACGTCCACATACTTATCTCCCTGCATATACTGAACATCTAACGTTCGGTGAATGTTATCTATGATTCTTTATAAACAAGTAATGGTTAAACACTCGAAACAAGAACGATGTTTATCCAAAGGTAAAGAAACGCTAAAAGCAATTTACGCAAATGAATAGAAGCAAGGCATTGAACAAATGACGACATATATACGGTTCTATGCGTGCCGCGGGCTTTTTGTAAAAGTCACACGTGCATCTTCATTTTGAAGCCGAAGGTATCGACTTGTTTTCGCGCATTGGGCAAGAGTAAGTCAGGGAATATCGTATGAACCCTGCACGCTGCTGCAGCGCGTGTCTTGCGCAACGGCCGCATCGGCTCGGACGTCCCCATTGTTGCGTAATGCGCACCTAGGGTATTGGCAACGGTGACACGTCTGCAGCTGTTCATTTGATATGCAGACATTCTCTAGCCGCATTTCACCGGATACGCGAATTTCAGAGGCTTCCATGAAGACACCCCACCGCTGTTACGCAAGTAAAGTGTACATCTTTGCACTGCGCACAATCGGGAAAAAACGCACCTGTTGTGCAACGAACAACTTCGCTAGGTTATTATTATCGAGCACTGATAATGAGACTGTAGTGTGGTGAATGGCTGTAGCAATTCTTTTCAACGACAGAAGCGTGAAGTTTTAAAAACAAACTTCAAGCCAAATTTGCCTGCCGTTTTAATTACTTAACGATTGAATCATCAGTCTAAATTGTAAAACTGCTTTCCTAGTACGTGATTCTCATCAAACTGCGACTGTGCTGTGGTTTTTACTCTCAGCCGACATTCAAAACAGAGCGTCACTCTAAGAAAAACTGGCAGTTTTATGGAGAAACTCAATGAAGTGAGTCGCACTCGGTCAGATGGCAATGCCTGCATGGATTTCGTGGAGATCGATGAGTATTTGAGGAAATGACTCTAAGCTTTCTCTCATAACTGTGGTAAGCTTATGGTTAAAATACTGTTAGAAAGCTCGGTTATCAGCTTCTGAAAACACTTTCTAATTTCTAACTTCTGTGACGCTGTCTCTTTAAACAAAAACTTGGAGGACGATTGAGCTTCGCCTTCAAGAGTAGAACGCGAGCGCGTAATCGGACCCCTTGCGCATCGCCTTCTCAATTCTAGCCTCGCTTGGGTTCTCGGTGCATGCCTCAACCATGCCGTAAGGGAACGAACGGCTGTTTGCGTAACATTCGCTGTTTAAAACTATCCTAGAATGCCTATGGCAAGTACAGTTTTAAGGGCCCACTACGCTATAATTTTTCCTTTTGTGAATCAGCGAAAGGCACACTACGCGTTCGTAAGGCAACACGCGAATCTACGCAGCTGCTCACATTGCTGATGCTTTTGCAGCTGATGATGATTAAATATGTCTGAAAGCTTTGTAATTTGTGGGCCTTTAAAACACTGACTTGAGTGATTCACATGTTTCGCGCCTGGCGCGATTCTACGCCTTTTCCAAGCAATATTACATGCGTTAAGGAGACTCCTTCCACTACATGACATTCATATAGTGTTCTTTTTTTTTCGAAGCAGTTTCAAGCAATGGTGTGGATCGGTTGTTGAACGCCTGCTTGCCACGCAGAAAGCCTGGGTTCGATTCTCGCTCGAACCGAAGTTCTTTATTACTTATTTTATTTGCATCTTTCTCGATTTTGCGGTCACAGACAAGATGATGGTTTTTCACTCACAACCAACGACACCGACGCCGACACCGGAATTTCTGCGAAACGAGCTCTCTAACGCTGTCGCGCTAAAATAGAGCAGATAAACATTACGTACTTCGTGTTCTGACTGTGATGCTTTCCCACAGGTTTACAATGCCCTCACTGACTTATGTGCCTTAAATGCCTCACATCACGCAAATCGTCGCTGCGTTACTGCCGTTTCCCGTGACTCTGTAGTGTCCTTAACCGGGGTCGTACGAAATGAGTACGGGTAATCAGTGGCCTCCTCATTTGGGCATGCATCCTTAGATTCCGTTGCTGCGGTGTTTTCCTGTGATAAGTAACAAGGAATGCGACACAACTTTTACCAGTTGTCAGCTGTTATCAGCAGAGTGTTTCTCCATTTACGTTTGAAGTTGAACATCAGAGAATGAAATAAGAAAAACAAGCTCGACCTTCCTAATGAAGCGAGAGGATTTGCAACGGTACCATTTCGCGCCTCAAAGCAACTTCTGATATATGTCACGTTCTAACTGTTGTCGTGATAAAATTATAACAATATGAACTACACTTTTCAAGCTGCCGCTGCACGGGAAACATGCTTCTGACGTGTCAATCAATAAAAAAAAAGGAAACAATACTGCGAGGGCTGCAGGTGAAGAATATAAGGCGCAATATTCTCTCGGATACAGCCAACAGGTGCTTATTTGCATACATAAGTCCATTGCCGTTATACAGCACCTCTCGATATGAAAGGCAACGCGCGCTTTTAGCGAAACAGTACGTGCGTCAGCACCACGCATCTCGTGTTCAGCCTCTCCTCCTTTTTATGTTCCGTAATTATCGCGACGCTTTGACGTTCTTATATATGTACACACTACATCCGCGATGAGTGAAGAGCGCATTCGTCAAGTGGCCTTGACGTCAGCTGTTTGCTCAGCTAAAAGGTGTCAAAGGCAACCACGTCTTCCAGTGGTTGATGGTATGCATTACACGCTAAGTACTTCCTGCAACTCATGCGAGTCAGTATGCTCGCATTGTACATCTTTTGTGATGTGTTCACGTGGCTTCCTATGTAAACAGCAACGCAAGAACACACGGAGACACGCGAAGATCACGAGTGCGTGACGTAAAAGTTGATGGGAGCGCAATGCAGCGTGATCGACCGTCTACGTAGCCAGATCATGACATTATAAATGACGAAGGCTGTTTCTAATGTCTGCTTTGCATAACTGACAACATAAAATCACTTTTGTCACTATGATGTAAATGCAACTAATTGATAGAAAAAAAGTTGCATGTTTAAATCTGCTCCTCTTAGTTCTGAAAAGAAAAATGAAACTTTTGAGCTTCACAGACTACAGAACATTCTTTTTGCGTCCTTCGGTCAGAGGAAGTGTTAAAGAGGCAACTCTAGCAACTTTCTAAATTCTTTTTGCCCTTGCTTCTATCTGTCGCGTAAAATTCGAACTCAAACACTGCTTCAACTGTTCCAACACTCGCTGAGTATGAGGCAGCAATAGATACAGACCTCGGCGACTTGTGAGCCAGCCAGTAGTTTTAGACAACTCTAACAGAGAAGGAATTTGCCAGGTTATCTGCCAAGGGAAGCAATTTTTTCAACTAAACTACCAAGCAGTCTTCAGTCTTACCAGTCAAAGAATTGTGTTGATGGAAACAGAAGACCGAGATTAGATCACAGTTTGCGCAGTTTGTAGTTACTTACGAACTCTAGGACAAGTTCATTCTATCTGCAAAAGCAGCTGAAGTCTAGGAGTATAAAGTAATAAAAACAAAACCTTGATCAGTTGGGGCGACAATTTACCAACTATATCATGTTTCATGAAGAACCGCAAAATCTCTCTGGGTCATTGAATTCTGGACAGTAACGAGTATGCCGGATGTCGAAATCCTGGATTGGTGGCGTTGCAACAGTGTTATTCACTTCGTGTGCCCGAACCATCTGGCCTGATTGCCCGATTTCTATCGGATTTGGTCCACCCTGCAGCTGTTCCAGCTTGAAGACAGCTGTGTGCCGATGGTTGTTATAAGAGTGCCGACAACCGCCAAAGAAATCAGACATTTCCGGGCATGCTGTACCGTCGCGATACTTCTTAGATTCACATTCCTTTACGAATTCAACCCTTAGACGGAGGGGATCGCATCGGCATGGCTGACACACATACGTGCACCTCTTACGTGGACGAAGAGATCATTGACACGCTCTGTGCGTTTGCGCTCGTTGTGAAATCTAGCGATGCCCACTATACGGAAAGATACGAAACCGACTGGGCTAGACACCGTTTTCAGAAGCCAAGATTCCGGGACCATCGTCATATGCGGTGGATAGCGCAGAGAACAGTGAATGCGCTGCGAGTAAGTCAACATGGCTCTGTGCGCCGCCTGTGGACATTATCGGCCGCACCAAATGTGCGTGCGATTCGTGCTCTCTCTCTCTCTCTCTCTCTCTCTCTCTCTCTCTCTCTATATATATATAATATATATATATATATATATATATATATTATATTATATATATATATATATATAACTCCACTCTACTATATATCCCTTTCATATATCCCTTTCCAAAAGTGGAGGGTAACCAACCGGAAGTGCCTGGTTATTAATCCTACCTTTCCTTGCGTCCTTCCGTGTTTCTCCTCTCTCCTTCAGATGCATTCCCACAGACCTTAAAGGGGCCCCGCAACACTTTGTCAGCATGGTCAGAAAACGCTACCGATCGGTAGTCGAGGCTTTCTAAGAACACGTGAGCCAAACTTTATAGCGCGACACGCGGCCTGGAATTTACGATTATTTATCAAAGTCAGCTAGAAATCGTTCCCTTTTACTCGACAAACGATGCCATAAACCAAATGACCAGGCAATAAGCTAAAGTCCACGGCATTGGCTGATTTGAGCATCGTGAGCTGCATAGTTACTGCGGCCGCCGCGGGATGCCGCCACGCGCTCGCGCGCTCGCTCGCGATCACATTGAAGTAAGCGCGCGTGGAAGAAAAGAAGAAAGAAACTGCCAAAATCATGACGCGCGCTTACGAACGGACGTATTCTCTGGCTCCCCAGTCATCCCTCCCTTGCCACTGCATAGCTTTCAGCGCGCTCTCTGGCACCAAAAGGGAGAGAAAGCTTTGAGGCGTGCGACAAAATCCCTGTAACTTTTGATCGTACTTGACGGATTCTAAACATTTTGCGCAGTCGATTCGTCAGGCAATAAGCTTACTCTTGCAACCATTCGATGATTGCTTGAAAAAAGTGTTGCAAGTTCCTTTAATAGGGTACGAGCTGAGGCGAGGACCGAAATCGACATACAGCAAAGCAATAAACCCACAAAAGTTCACTTGTCTTTGTGATGGTGCTTCAAGTCAAGTGCTTTATTTTCATTTTTCTTACATTCATGCTTATACAGATATCTGAACCGATAGCCGGAAAGGCTAGTATCCGGTCCAGTGTAATAATAAAAACATTCAGGTCAGTGCCGTATTACAGTTAGGTATCCAATTACATATCTTAACAGACAAACAAACGAACAATGGTTTTCACAAGTGCACCCGAATAGTTATTATAGGTTCCAACATGATTTTAATCCGCTGTTTAATTGGAGTGTTATGTATGTTCTGTAATCTCCACACTCTTTTTGGGTGTGCGTATGCCTATGTCCGCGCTAGGGTGGGTTGCGCATGTCTGTGCGTATGCGAGTGGAGGGGGAGGGGCGCGTCGCTCGTATGAGCTTGCGTGTTTTAATGCGGCACTGCCTTCGACGTAGTATTTTATCGCGAAGTAGCAACGATGCGTCAGCATAGCTACCTCTGCTGCACACCTCCACACATGCGCTCGTTGGCCGAGCTACACTAGAACCTGAGAGCCACTGATGCACAACGGAAGCTGACGTCATAATATACGAGCGCTCATATGCGAGCCCATTGCTGGTAGCAAACCGGTCTCATAACCGTCACTGTTTGCATAAGAATATTCACAGGCATTACTTATGAGCAATCAGCAATGCCTTTTGGTTCCTTCTTGTTTATGGAGGAGCTTATTTCACTTTGATGGCCTATACGGCTAAACAAGACCACGAGATAAACGAAAAGATAAATAAACCAGCTCATATAGAGCGACGTTAGCCACTGTTGCCTGGTCGTCTCTATTAGCAGATGATAGGAATACTGGTAAACTCCCCTTCTTTATTATTATTATTATTATTATTATTATTATTATTATTATTATTATTATTATTATTATTATTATTATTATTATTATTATTTTCTCTCTCGCTTTCAACCCCTTTTCCCCAACCGCAGTGCAGGGTAGCATACCGGATACAAACTTCTGGTTAACCTCCCTGCCTTCCTCTATTCTTTCTCTCTCTCTGTCTCTTCCCTTCTTTAATTTAATAACATTCCAATGTTTACCAGTATAACATTCCCAGGCCATAAAACCAGTCTTTCTTTTTTTAAAGAAGATTAGGCCCCCGCGGTATGGAAGAGCCTGTCGGAAAAGCAGCAAGACAAAAACCAGTGAGTTAAGAAGGGAGTTGTTTGCCCATCAGAAAGAAGCATAGCCTCAGAGGGAGCTCACTTGTAAAAAGCTGCTGGATTGCTTTCTTTCTTGATAAATAAAAATACATATATTCAAACAGTAAACTATTGCCGCATGCTTAAATCAGTGCCTAGCTTTTCTATCTGATCGTCCTTACATCTGGAATAGGCAGATGATGAAGAAGCGTAAAGCCGTGCAATATGCATTTTAAATCAATTGCCCAAATGGAATGCTGCTTCTTCTTTCGTTTTTCCTCTTCTCACACAAAGCTTCAAGGATTCCCCGGTAGTTTCATTTGATACGCCCTTCTCTCATTCTAGAACAAATCGATAAAGCACGCACAACAATATGTACGCGCGATGTAAAAGGTTAACGAAAGCTTCTTGAACTATGGCAAGAAAAAAATGGCGAAGATTGCGTTTTCCTTCATCATTGAATCCTGAAACCAGAAAACAATTTGAGGCAGAAACCATCACCGTATTTATGGATATTATAGATTCTTTTGTTGCTCCCTCGTGTAACGCTCGCTCGATCTTTTATTTCTCGGGAGACAACATATTCTTTGAGAGCCAGCAGAAAACACCGAAATATATATATATATATTATATATATATATATATATATAATATATATTATATATATAATATATATATATATATATATATATATATATATATGCACACACACACAGCACCTTTCTATACAACTTTCTGAGGGCAAAGGTGGGTAAACGGTTCTTTGAGTGCGGTATCAGGGGTCTTTGGCTGCCATTGTCGTCAAAAGCCTGAGTGGCCATAACCCAGCACATTACTCAATGACTGGACAAGTCCGAAGGAGTAAAGGTCTGGGGCAGACTTGGCGCCGCCTTTTATATAATCGAGTGGCGGGGGAAGGGGGGGGGGGTAGGTAGCGCCCCTTGCTTCCCCTATGCGCACGCATGGTATATATGCATACAACTTCATTTTTGCCGCGTAACCGATAGAGCGAACGAGGACGAAAGACACCGAAGACGGAGCGCAGCGAGCCGTCGTGTTAGCGTCTGCAATGCCTCGTGCCTGCTCGGGCTTCTTGTGACAGCACAACGCATACCTCTCGCGCGCGGGCACAAGAAAGTGGGTTCACCTACGAGGCTTGGGAGAAGACCTGCGGTGGCCGAAGGGACACTTTTTGTGTGGAACGCTCTAGCGGATTCTTAGGGCTGAGCTAGTTAATAAGTAGTCATTCTAAAAAGACAGGGCGTGCAAACACGGAAACAAGAAATAAGTCACGACACCACAAACGCCAGCGACTCTTAGATTTTGCATATAGCTTCCCGGGCACAAGTTCGCCCATGATAAACAAGTTTGAGTGCGCAGCTGTTAGGCGCCCGTTCCTGCGTTGAGCGGCTTTGGCGTCGTCGTAACCGGCATAGCGAATGAAGACGAAAGATAGCTAACGCGGAGCGCAGCGGAGGATGAAAGACGGCGATAGCGAGGAGAGCGCGAGGAGGAGGGAACAACAGTGGCGAGACATGTGCCCGCCGGCCACCCGCGGCGACATAGGGTGCCTTGATGCGCGTTTTGTTGCGCTAGCGGCGACACAGTAGTGCGCGCCGTCGTGTGGTCGCCAGTGATGTCATCACTAAGGTATGCCGCAAGGGCGTCCACCGATACCATACATGGAAATAAAGCGCTGCGTGAACGGAGGCCTGTCTGCGGCAGCTCTTGTGAAACGCGCCCACGCGCAGCTTTCCGTGGTCAGCCGGTTAGCGAGGCAGTCGCGCCTCAACCTATCGCAAAATCAAACACCTAAACAGCTGCGCTTAGACTTCGCGTTAGGCAGTATCGTATTCATCGGTGAATTTTTTTTTCGGTTTTTACGCATGCTTCGGTAAGTGCGTGATTCAACATGCAGTGTGGGGAAATATTATTTGCGCTAGTTCACTTTGTAAGAGTACTACGCACGTCCAGGGGCCCAGAGAGCCGAGTATATCCAGCAGGCGCTTACACAGCCAACTCATAATTAGGGACGTTTGCTCAATTGCTGCCACTATGTCTGCCTTGCTAAGTGAGGGTATATTGAAGCGAGCTCGGTTCTTGACGCTTCTCAGGAGCCCGACAGCCTCAGCTGCTCTATATGGCTCGGAATTTAGCAGCCCGGTACGCAAGTGCTTTTCTATGCTGCGCGCAAGAGAGAAATCGACGAATGTAGTACGGCTTATGACAGGAGAGGAGGTGCGCTTTCATAGACTGTCTTGATTAGGCTGAATTGGTGCACGCAACTTGTGTTTAGGATAACAGGGAAACTATTTATAAAAACCTGTATTCGACTACCGAGGAGCTGTGTTGGTATTCTGTAACAGTCACTAAGTGCATTGTTTATTGCAGCGTGTGCTGTTTGAATAGACACGACAGGCGCTGGCAAGAAGTGCTACCGGTACGCTTGTGTACTAGAGTACACCTCCTATGTGCAGCTTTTCGTCCGTAAATGGACATTATCTCATGAGTTCGTTTAGAACAAAAAAATTCGGCAGATCCCACGTACCGTGGGAGTCGATGTTATGCGAAGCATGCGGCGGGTAGGTGACTGTGGCGTAACTTTTTTTACTGAGCGACCCGTTACAAAATGACGCTAAAGATTTGTATATTTTATACGCACACATATATAAGTGTAAGAGCTGCATATGTGTTATATAAGCAGTTGTTTACGGTTGGGTAACGCTGCCAATGACAACGTGGGTATTACCAACACCAGAAGCGGTAAGCTGATATGTAGTGCTTATACGTGTCCCGAGAACGCACGCGCGTTTCACGAACCCGTGTGCATGTGTGCAAGAAGTTCTTGCAGTTCTTGAACAAGGGCATCATCACCGTGATCAGTGAGCACCAGCAGCTGGTCATGACTTGTTACAGGATCCGATCGTGATCGTGGTGAAGAGGGGTCCATGTGTATTGAAGTATGTGGTATAGTAGAGCTGTTGGAATTCGTGGATGCCTCGGTCATTTCGTTGACAAATTGTCTGTCGACAGAGCCGGCGACATGTCAGAACCTGGAGCCACCTTTCGCGTTGGTGAGGCGTAGGCCGTCGAGGCTGGTAGGCTGAATAGTGCTACGTAGACCAACATCAGTGGATGGTGTTTGTCCTATCATAGACTACCTGGGCGTATGTGGCCTACGTAGCCTAGTCTACTTATGGCTGTCAATTAATCTGACATCATCCTCGGTCAGCATGAGGCCATCGCCCAGCCTCTTAAGAAATGAAGAGGACATTTTATCGTTGTGGTGGACGAAGTGCACTTTACGATGCGGTGATGCGGATTAGAGCTGTGCACGGGCCGTATTTCCGAGCCCGAGCCCGGCCCGGGCCCGCCGACTTTGGCGAAGGCCCGCCCGAGCCCAACGCAAAGGGCTGCGAGCCCGCCCGGCCCGGCCCGACGTACGAAAACACAATCCTGGGCCCGGCCCGGCCCGGCCCGGCTTTTCGAAGGATCGCTGAGATAACAAAACATCGTTTTCCCGGTAATTTGACATTTTATTGAGCATATCAAATATGATCAAACGACACACGACAAACAGTCTCTATTACACAGATTACAAATTACGAGTAGACGGCCTCATGCCAGCAACAATGGAATTCGCTCGCCAAAGCCGCCACGTGTATGGGGTATGCCCATGCAAGCGTCAGCTTGCACGAAGGCGATCTACGTCGGGTCGCTCGTCGCTGTCGCGTGCATTTTCACTCATATGGTATTTGGCCTTAAATCTAACACGAACAGTCGCGTGGCGCCGTCACTAGCTCAGGTGGTGTTACTTCTTTGTTTGTCGGAGTGCAACAGAGGCAGTGCTTTACCTGCTCCCCTTTTGTTTAACGTAGCGAATGGAAAGGAAAAGCGGTAAAGGGCGGTCTCGGAAAGGGCGCTGTATGCGTGCTGGAAAACAATTCCCGCTCATGCTCAATATTTCGGGCTTGAGTCGGGCTTTGCGCCGGGCCCGAGCCCGGCCCGATAAAACTCCAAGTAGGCCGAGCCCGGCCGGGCCCGAGGAGAAAATATGTCGGCCCGCCCGAGCCCGGCCCGCGGGCCGGGTCGGGCTCGGGCTTTCGGGCTACCCGGAGCCCGTGCACACCTCTAATGTGGATATCATATGTAACTTTCGTTAATATATTCCTCCGGGGTCGAGCAATGCTTCAATATAGCTTGCTGAATCATAGGAATACAAACGTAATGTTTATTAGGCTGCTAGAAAATTGGAGCCAACACTGGAACTACAGACGTCAATCTGATATGACGTCCGTATCGTAGGAGTACACATCGTAGGAGTATCATGTAGTGTTTATTGCTTTCTTGTAAAATTAGATAGCCAGCACCACAACCACAATTGAAGTTGCACCGATATTACCCTGCGTAGGCTGTTTTCCAAACCCATTTATAGACC
Organism: Rhipicephalus sanguineus; assembly: GCF_013339695.2. Taxonomy (NCBI): domain Eukaryota; kingdom Metazoa; phylum Arthropoda; class Arachnida; order Ixodida; family Ixodidae; genus Rhipicephalus; species Rhipicephalus sanguineus. Next base: position 154,181,266 of record NC_051181.1, on the reverse strand, counting down.
TGGCGAGGCTCAGTGGTAGAATACCTGATTACCACGCAGAATGCTTGGGTTCGATTCCTGCTGAGATCCTAATTTTCATTATTTCCATTCGTTGAGTCAACGCTGCCGATGTTGGTTTTACTTAACTCTTTAGCATTTAAGTTACCAATGTCTTTCTCGCCGTTCCTGGGTAGACATAAACTGTCAATCACCTGTGGCGCATACACGTACACCGCGGCCCGTCGTAAACGGGTATGTGCCACACGTGTCTAGTGGAAAGGGTTTGACGACGTGCGACAGGATGTTAACGTTATTTATGTCATGACCCGGCAGTCATATTCGTCAAATCCTCTTACCTCCCGCAAATTTTGGTCTACACCAAGTTAAGGAGGCGATCATGAGAGCACCGAGACGTAGGCGGCTAGATAGATAGATAGATGATAGATAGATAGATAGATAATAGATAGATATAGATAGATAGATAGATAGATAGATAGATAGATAGATAGATAGTAGATAGATATAGATACGTAGATAGAAACGCTCAAAGTGCCAGAGGTTCGCTAAGAAATGCTTCGCATTTAAAAAATTCCACAGCATATCCACGGGGTGAATGATGATGAGTGGGGCGAAGCTCTCGTACGGCAGGATCTTGGCGGCGGCGTCGCGCAGCTTCACGCCCAGTACATCATCAACGACGTGAGATCGGGCCGGTTTATACTAAAGGGTCGATGAGAGTCATGGCGACTTGCAGCTCACTTTAATTTTACATGTACACTGTGAATTTTATTGTTAATCACGCAAAGGAGAAATCTCACCAGGCACTACCTTGGAGGTAAACAAGGCTGCTAATGGGGAATGAGAGACAGAAGAAGTCGGCTTTTAGCTAACACTTACACTTCTACTTCTACTAACCTTTCCTACTGGAACATGCCAATGGCTGCTAATGGGGAACGAGAGACAGAAAAGTCGGCTTTTAGTTAACGCGCACGCTGCGAATTTTTTATTGTTCAACAACGCACGGAGAATCTCCCACCGGCACCACCTTGGAGGTCAAGATCTGGTACTAGCGTTAAGACTGGTTACGCACTACGACGGGGCGAACGGGTGCCGAGCTTCGCCCCCAAAAAATGCCCCCACCTCCCTGAAGGGAATCGTGAGGAAGTGCTTCGCCGCTCCTTCTCTCGCCGTTCGCTCTCTCTTCTCCCGCGCCACCGCCTCAATGCAGTGCGTTTGAAACGCGTTTGTAGCGTTTGTGCTGCCTTGGCACAGCCTGAAAACAGCGCGTTCTAAACGCGTTTTGCTGCATTGAAGGCGGTGGCAACATCCATGAGGTGATTACGAACGCACGTAGGAAGCGTACGTTGAAAGAGGCGCCCAAAAGGGAGACACTTGAGCGCGTCGATGTGTCCAGCTTTACGCCTTTAAAATTACTACGCCGTGTACTCTCGGCGCAAGAAATGCATTCGCATTTCCTCATGCTTCCCTTCGGGGAGGTGGGGGATTTTTAGGGGTGAAGCTCCTTAAGGCGGCACCCGTTTGTCCCTCGTAGCAGGGGCGTAGCCAGAATTTTTTTTCGGGGGGGGTTCACCCATACTTTATGTATGTTCGTGCGTGCGTTTGTATGTGTGCGTGCCTATATACGCAAGCAAAACTGAAAAATTTCGGGGGGGGGGGTTTGAACCCCCCCAACCCCCCCTTGGCTACGCCCCTGCCTCGTAGTAGTGCGTAACCAGTCGTAACGCTAGTACCAGATCTTGACCTCCAAGGTGGTGCCGGTGGGAGATTTTTCCTCTGCGTTGTTGAACAATAAAAAATTCGCAGCGTACGCGTTAACTAAAAGACGAATTCTTCTGTCTCTCATTCCCCATTAGCTGCCATCGGCATGTTCCAGTAGGAAACGTTAGTAGAAGTAAAAGTGTAAGTGTTAGCTAAAAGCCGACTTCTTCTGTGTCTCATTCCCATTAGTAGCCATTGTTTACTCCTAAGGTAGTGCCTGGTGAGATTTCTCCTGTGCATGATTAAACAATAAAAATTTTGTTCAAAACGCCGTTGATTGATGAAATAAACCAACGAAAGACGCCAGATGTTTTGTAAAAGAAAACGAAAGAACGCCAGATGTTTCTAAAGCAAAACAAAAAGACGCCAGCTGCTTAACGAAAGACGCCAGATGTTTTCTAAAGCAATGGTTTTCTAAACAATGAAAATTCACAGCGTACATGTAAAATTAAAGTGAGCTGCAAGTCGTCAACTCATCGAACCTTTAGTATAAACGCGCCCGATCTCACGTCGGTGATGAGTATTGGCAGGAATTCACGGAAGATGCAGTTTCCGATGAACCTCCGCAGCTTCGCCCCATCATCATTCACTCCGTGGATATGCTGTGATTTTTTTTATGCAGCGTCACGCTTCTTACTGATTTGCCGGGCAGGCACACAGTCACTATTTCGAAACGTGTATTTATAACAGTCGTAGTGTATTTTGTGATGGACAGAGGCTTCGAGCTATTTATTCTGAAGACGTAAAAAAAACGTTAGTGTTCCAAATATATATTTTGCTTCCCCGCATAGAACAGAGTTTTCTTTAAAATGTTAAGTTGAACACCAGTGAATATATATCACACTGAGTTTGACGTGGGCACAGCCACTCTCCGAATACGTTCCAAGTAAATATAATTCGCGGACTGATAGGCTGCTATCTGTGGACCGAAGTATTTACCGTAAAATGATTATTGAAATCTTATTAGTGCCGCGTTAATAAGTTGATTACCCATCTAAATTTTTTATGTGTATGACATGGTTGAACTATTAAATTTTTGCCTTCTCCACAGGTGTCAAAATCTTTCTAGAATTATTTGCCTGTTTGTTTGGTTAATTTTGTAGGCTCCATTCGTTAACCGTATTCCGTGTGAAAGTAAACTGGTGCTCGCATTTTGTCTCTTTCAAGGACACTGACAATATGCGAGTACAGACTTCTTTCTGTCATAGATTAATCTGGCCCCAAGTTATGGCGGCTAGCGATAGCCTCATAAAGGCAGGGCACGCGTTAAAGAGTAGAATAAAGAGAGGTGTTTTTGTTCACACTTAGATTGCCGTATTTATCCGCCAGTGGCTAAATCAATGCCGTCATCCCGTTCTTGTTCCTAGTAGCCTAGTCTGCACTCTTAAGGGAAGTTGCTTAAGACCAGCAAAGTCGTGGTAGCAAGCAGTCGTGATCTCTTCATTACGCTGAAGCAGCTTTTTTTCCACCTAGCTGGGCAAGCTTCTGCTGACGTTAGAAGTCTTCTGCAAGGAAACAGCGTGGAAGGCAACACATCCGAAGCTGTTGCTCGTGTGCTTATACTTCCTGTTTCAGCGCAACGTACTTTGTTCTTAATGAGAAAGACATGATGACCAGAAGAAAGAAGAGAGCAAAAGTACTAGACAGCCAGACAGATGGAATATCAGCTCTGCGGAAGCCGGCAACGTGAAGTATCGCATCCGGAAAAAAAATAATAAGGTTTGAGAACGGTGGCAGTGGCGCCCTGTACTATCGCATTCACTCGCCCGCTACGAGCATTGGCCGGCACCGGCTAATTTTGGCCAGATTGTAGCTACTCTCGGGTAATGATAGTTAACTTAGCATTCACCAACGCTTATTCACTTAAGACCGAAATGGCCGATAGCGCCGAGTGCAACGACTACACTGTCGAAGAAACTATTCAGCACCTCCTGTGCTACTGCCCGCCTTTCGCAAACGGGAGGCTTCACCTCCCTACAGCTTTACATCGGTGGACGGAAACGCCTTCCCCGTCGACAAGACCTTAGGACCATGGGACTGTGAGTCACACTTCAGAAAGCAACGTAATCGCTGCTACGATTTCTTGAGGATACCGGACGGATATACCATCTGTGATGTCAAGCGCGAAGCTGTTGTTACGTCGGCGACAACACTAGTGAGCTTCCTCTTTTCTAACTTTTTTTTGCCTTCCCCAGCAGGGGCGTAGCCACGTTAGGGCACACCGGGCCCGTGCCCCCCCCCCCCCCCCCCCCCCCGAAATTTTTTTTTTGCCATAGCATACAGAGCAGAAAATGACACTCGACCACATCTGCCTGCTCGTCCCCACTACAGATCAAGGAGGTGCCCCCCCCCCCGAAAAAAATTTCTGCCTACGCCCCTGTTCCCCAGTGTAGGCTAGCCTACCGGGTTCAGCCCCGGCTAACCTCCATATCTTTCTGTCATCCGTCATCTTCTCCTTAGGTTAATCCTAGCTAATGTTGGCTAAAAAATGGCATGTGCTGGCTAATGTTGTGTCATGTCTACTAATGTAGGCCACTCGCTGTTATCTAACATTGGCTCTTGAACACACTGACATAACATTGGTATCTAACAATAACGTTGACCATTTCTGCACCAACGCTTGCGTCGCTTCTGGCTGCACCTCTTTGCCTTTTCGTCTGCGTATACGTTTGGCCCGACCACCATCCTGTCACTCCCTGACAAAGTGTGGTATCACTGAACGTAAAGACTAAGGCGTAACAGAATCAGGTGAAACAGCTCAACTGTCTATGCAGACTGACCTCCGCTTTCAGAAAGTGGTCGTGCGATCCCCCCACGTCCACTCCGGCATCGCTCTCGAGGTGTGCGAGACAGATTGGACAGATGCAAATATCCACCACCCCACACCAGACTAAACAAGAGACAGCAGGTTGCCTGGAGACAACTACAGACACACACGTATTCGAATCCGGTGATCCTTCGCCCCTGCTACCCAGATATTTATACATCCGACGACGAGTGTAAAGCGTGCGGAGCTAGAGCGACGCTGCAGCACATGCTGCAGCGTCGCTCTAGAAGTGCACCGGTAGTGAGCAGCAGTCCACTATCGAACCGTGTTGACATGGCAGTCTCGAACCGCGAGGCGCGATGTGAGGCGGCTCTGCTCAGCCACGACCTCGCCGATCAACTGTGGGCTGTCCGGCACGCCCAGGAAGTTGCCTGGGTCCGAGGACCTGAGGCCGTCACCTAGGCCAGAGTGCTTGTAGCCCCACCTCGCTCAATGATGCCGGACATGCTTTAATAAAGTTTGTACTCACTCACTCCGTGCTTTGAAATAAGCCTAAAACTTGGAAGTCGCAATTTGTCAAGTCAGAATGAAGTAACGCATAACATGAACATACTGAAGACGCTCATTGCGTTTCATTGGGTGCGTTTATAAGAAGCGTTGCAATGACGTTACGCGTTCAAGTCAATCGTGGCCTAATTTAATAAGCATTTAAGAATATGGGGGTTAGACAGCTCATGCATATAAATGTACTATACGTGCAAAGTAACACACTGATAAAGGCAAGCTTTAGTGGGCGTAAAAGAAAACGTTGCTTGAGATAGACAGGTGCAGCAACTTGATGTATTCAGGCGAACGCTTTAGATGCCTCATCAAACGCCAAAATTGGCCGTCAGCATCCCGCGGCGTTTGGCCAACACGAGTGATGCAAAAAATCATCACGTGATGTCGTGTGATGACGCCATGCGATGACGCCACATATGACCAAAATTTCTTATGTTATTACGACCACATAACGTGCCGTGTCATGACGACGTCATCACGTGACATCGTAGCTTGTTCAAAGGTGGGCCGATAACGGAGGCAGCACAAAACCAGGTTAGCTCGTGCAGAAAGCTTGCAATGCCTCGGATCCTGGAGGCAGTGCAAAACACGTTAGCTGCAGAAAGCTTTCGGAGGCGGGCGGGGAAGTATCAATATGTCGAGTAAGAAAAAAATGACTTTCGCCTTCGAGTAGCCTTGGGCGAATGCACAATGCACCCTGTGAGTCTTTTCTATAGGCACCGTACAGTCGAGTTTTCCAGGGCGACTGCAGCGCCAGAACGCAAAACGTAGCGGACAAAAAACGCAATAATGAGACGGGGTTGCTCAAAATGGAACGCGATGTGCGCGTCTCCCTCTCTGAATGAGTGGGCGGACTGCGGCCGGGATACATGGGGGACGCGTTCACGCGTCTGTTTTCTGCGTGCCCTAACGGCCAATGCCAGCGAACTTGGGACGGGCCAGTGCGAGCAACGCAGCTCCCTCTGGTCAGTGTACGGTGCCTATACTTAGCAGTTCACATATACTTGCTACATGTGTAGGGTCACACTTCACTGCTTCGCAGTGTGGGGCGTCACTTACGCATTTATCAACAGTTACATAAAGTCACAACAACGCACTCGCCATCAACACAAAGAAAGGGGGAGGGCCTTGCCATATTTGGTCTCGCCCTCTGCTCGACAATGACTTAGCACTAGGAATGCTTGTTTCCCATCTCGCCTCGGGAAGACATACATCCCCCATGCTCTTGTGGTCTGGACGTCCATTGGTTTACGTTTCTTCATTGCTTGTACGCCTACGATGGACGAAGCAAGAACGACCTACACTCCATCCTCGATCAGTGTGGACTTGAGAGAAATTGATTCGGTGCACTACGGCATCACGTAAGTCTGCTGCAAATGTTATTCCGCGCTTTCGTATCACACATGTTCCTTTTATTGAATAATAATGGCGGGCTGCCAGTAAGTCTGTCAAAGTAACATTTCTCCAATGAAGGCTCTATGCGAATAATTGTAGCTGTGGTAGAATGATCCTTTTTTCTTTTTCTGCTTCTTAGAATACGTCGTACTTACGGGCATAAAACAAGGAGGTTAAACAAAACATTGTTTTTTAATCCTCCTTGGCATAAAATACCGCACGTTTTGTCATATCGCGATGGAACATCGCTTTAAAAAAAACATTCGAATTTGATTACAGATCGCGTCAAATCGGCCTCGGTGGCATAGTGGCTACGGCGTGGTACTGCGAAGCACGAGGTCGAGAGTTCGATTCCCTGCCGCGGCGGTCAGATTTCTATAATGCCGAAATACAAAACGCTCTCGTATACCTAAATGTAGCTGCGCGCCAGTAATAAGTAGTTGTAGTAGCTACAATAAGCAATTACCTCGTGTACAAAACAACCTCGGAAACTACGAGGACGGGACGAGTACGCAGGACTGACGTTTTGCGAGCGTTTTCATAAGTTAAAACTGAAAGCTAGTTGGAATTCTATTTTCATACGTACCACTTGACCTTAGGGCGAAAGGCAAATAATTTGACATCGGGACACGTACTTGCATGTTTCGGAAGCAAATGTTCATTTAGTGTTTTGTCGGCACTCAAGGAGGCTTTCTTATGATATCTTTTGACTAAAAGCGACAAGAAATGGTATTCTTCTTTGGACCGCATGCCGAGAAAAAGAATTCCTTCTTAAGAAAACTATCAGGCTACATCGACAAGTAGCAATACCTCACAATTAACGCACTGAATGCTCCACATGTGCTTTTTGCAACTCGCCATAACAATATTCGCGCAGAGGGAGAAAGTGCAAGTCCCTTTAGCTAACGCCAGGGTCATTCAGTGCTGCTAACACTAAGGAGCGCACAGGCGAAGGCCCCTGCTCTCAGGAGACTTTAATGAAATTACTGACTTTAGGTGCCATGCGTGCTGACACAGCCGACGCCGGAAGATGGATCTTTTCACTTATGAGTAGCGCTCCGTGTTTTCGGATAAATCCGAAAAATCCGATAAACACTCGCCGGTAAAATTTATGACAATACGGATTTATCCGATAAACTCCGATTTTAAAAGGGCATTTTCAAAGCTGAGAATCATCACTCGAAAGGAGCGCACTTCCATCAGCGGCAGCAACCTCGTAAAATATGCTTGCATTATTACAACCAGCTCTACAGTTGTAATACGAAAAAACGTAGGTGTTTTGTATTGAAGCATTTGTGCTTGTATGTATATGTTCTTGTGCCTTCAAACCTTCTACACATCTAAAATACACTTGGTGTGTTCGTATGTTTTCGGGTTCAGATATCATTTCATCCAAAACTTCGGAGTATTGAGAATAATAGTAATAATAGGTCCCTTATTTTTCATCAAAACGATGAGGGAGGCTGGGAGACAAAGCTGAGAAGCAGCTTGACTAGCTCCTGTCCCCTCAAAGATACATTTTGGCAAGTTTACAGCAGTGCACATCAACAGTCTTATTAACAGGGTAAGTGAACAGGAAGTGAGAAAAATTAAAAGATGGAAAAAAAGGATTATCAGCAACAATACAACGCCTTTTCATTGAAAATAAAATTAATAAGAACACATTGCAACAACTTATAATGCAAAATTAAACACCTAATTTCGGAGAATATGAGATTTACGTGAATAAACTCCGATGAACGCCGAATTTCCTCCTGGAAAGTAAACACCGAAAAACACCCTCCAAATTTCAAGAAAAATAAACTCCTAAAACACGGAGCCCTACTGATGAGCCTTTTAAGGCATTCAGCTCAATAACACGACCAGTCTCCTTTCAAGGTATACATACTTAATTCCGTAGATACATTCACTTCGAAGCAAGGAACGCCAGAATAGCTGTCTGAGGTTGGCTATTCTGTTTTGCCTCGAAACCCTTTAGCCATAAGCCGACCTTTGCACCTTCGGTCGGTTGGAATCGTCTGTTCATTTTTGTTCCTGGAGGGTGGGGGGGGGGGAGGGACAGCACTACGCCTCCGATGCAATACGCGCTTCTTTTTGTTGCTGTAGCCTTCTGATACCGAATGCACTGCGATGTAATTTCGACGCCAAGACTTGACAAACTGCCTCAATATGCGCGTCGAAATGGAACTCTGTGTGACCGAGCCGGCACGACACAGTATTGCATTGACCGAATGCCTCTTCGTCGTGTGTCGTGCGCGGGGTAACTTAGCCGTTGTTAAATACATGGACAACGGCGCCAATGGTTGAAAGGCGGGAAAGAGGCATTCTAGCGCCTAGTGGAGCAAGAACGTAAGCTGTTAGAATGACAAAAGAAAAATTAATCCTCCTTGACACCTGCTATTTATTTTTATTCTATTTTATAGCAAGAGCCTTTCTTAAAAACATGACTTTAATATATTTGATATTGTGTTAGATGAAAAGACGAATGTTTCTATAGGAAGAGTCGACGATTATTATTGGCGATTCTGATTGTCTGAATACTGAAAAGAGACTGAAAGAAAACCCATAAAGAAATCATGGGCTATTACGAAGGTGATGTAGGGTAGCAATGGGGTAATGTTGCATTGAATAGCTCGGCGACTGATGCAATAGGTTTTTTACGTTGTATGCATTGATGTGCGCGTTCTCCGCGTTAGGGTGAGGATATCTTCGGCGTCTACTACGGCGCGGCTGCCGTATTTGTGTTGCTCCTGGCCCGCGGCATGACGTCATCGGCTAGGTAGAGCTTCGTCACCTGCGTGAAGTGCGTGTGGGGCAGACGAAACAGTTGCTCACCTGTTGTGTGTGTGCCCAGTGCTTCAAGCACAACGAGCTGCCTTGCTCGCCGCACTCCGTCGCCAGGGTATTCCCGCGGCTGCACAGAGGGACCTCCTATTCCCTGCACAGCACCACACCCAGGTTTTCAAGGCGGTTCTTAGCTTCCTTGAGGACACTGTACTGGCCAACCGGTTATAGTAACCGCCCGCCGCTTCCTCGGTCATGGACAGCATTCCTCCTCTCTTCCCTCTTCTCATCTTTATCTCCCTTTCCCGCTTTCCCCTACAGGCGCTGAGCAGTGCTCCCAATTAGGGTTGCAGAAGTTGCACCTCTCCTCCTCCGTATTTGTGCTCACGGCGTCTCACCGCTCTACGATGCTGCCGCTGAGAGGCGCGGGACGCTGGCCAAAAAATGGCGCCGTGGCGGCATCACCCCCTTCAAAGAATGGCAACATCCTAAGGTGGGCGCACGCACTACTATTCACATGTAGCGTAATGCCATCTCTCGATTAGTGTCCACGATACTGCAGTCTGTTTTGTCATTTTCGTTAACACATGTCTTGTAACCAAATGTTATGTTGAATTGTTGTTAACGCTAATCGTATGATCTAATACATTTTTCTAAAGACACAGCTACCGGTACTGTACAGGGCAGCTGCATGGAGCTCTCCCATAGCAGCGTACAAGTGACTGTAAATCGTTTACCTTTCTTGTGAACACTCCCATGAGAATGCGAATTTCTATGCCGCCCACTAGTTATCTTAGTGTCCTACATGTACAGACGGGTCCACTGTTAAAAGGAACACTTACGTGCATGGTACGTCCAGGTTTTGCTCCCTTGCAAAAGCAGAGTGGCTTAGATTTGTATAAGACTACCGGTGGTCGACAGTTCTGACTCCTTTTGGCAGACTATTGCCGTGCAACGACAATGTTTCCACGTCCACTTGCAGTTAGGGGGCCAACAGTATGAAAAGTGATGATTAGGGTGTTCCCTTTAACAGTCGACCATACTGTACGTCAGATGCGACATGTGTAATGAAATCCGTAGGCATTTCTGCACAGCAGTGCTGCCCCAAGGCACGAGCAGAGAGCCAGATTTATATACAACGCGCGTATGCTTTTGCTACACAAGAAAACGGTGCGCTGGCGCAAGTCCCATTTTTGTAGTGACTATAGTAACTGTCAGAAACACCGGCAACATACCCACCGATACCGTAAATATTATAAGAAGATTAAGGACTTCCGAAAAAACTGGTTGATCCGGTCTTACGAGAAATTACGTCGTCTATTCATCTCTTACTTGTTACATCGACGGAACAACTAAGTCTTCTTGCCTTCATTGAAACATGAACTAAAAACGCGTTCCTAAAGTCTTAGTCGCAAATTTACTGGCGCTTCACTATGCGCAGCGAGGGCGGGGAGGGATTATAGGCTGAGTACTCAGGGACACGGCCCTGGCACGCAGCCTAATCCACCGAAATTTATGACTGCACATTAGCGAAAGCCTTTCTAAGTTTCTGTCTCGTCGTAAGGAAAAACTGTATGTGAAGGCAAGAAATGTAAAAGGGTTATTACATTCGCAGCGCGCAGATTCAAGAACGAACTCCGTGGCTTTCGAATAATCTAGATAAGTTATGTGGTTGACCAGGGTAGAAATGTAGAATAGTAAACACATAACCATAACGTTTCCAGGGAACTCTCCTTTTAATAGCTAAGAAGTCAATCGTTCGAGGATATCTTTATGCACTCGAAACACTACTTAGAGAAATAAAAGCCACCTCTGCTTTCCAAATAATCCAGTTAGAATAAACATACGCCCAGCAAAATAGCGAAAAATATGTACAAAAAAATGACAAATACAAGCAACGACGCAGCTCTATACCATTTTCTATGCGCGGACACAATACAACGCAGTGTTTTTTTTTGTCTTTTTACTTTAAACAATCCTCAGACCGTAACATATCCTACGTGCACGTTTTACTGCCAAGTAAGGAAAAAAAACGTGCACCCAAAAAACAAATAACAAGAAATGCCTCTTATCAAATTTGGCAGAGAAAAGAAACGTGGAAATAGTGTGCCGGTGGGACAGCCTTTCTTATGGCTGTCTTCATACATACAGAAAAATACTGGGATGAACATAGGGCAAGGAAAGAGCCACCAAGAGGCCGAAACAAATTCCCAAGCAACCAAGCATAAAGAGTTCGGAAGAAGTGGGCAATGTAGGGGAAGACACGGGCGCTTCTTCTACGCAAAAACAAACCATTGGTGTCGCTGGGACAGAACCGTGTTAATGTTCCCTTGCATCGCCACGCAACAAATTCTGGGCAGCAGGTGTTTCGGTAGGCAGAATGGACTGCAGCGCATGTTTCTACCTGAAAATGGCCCCGTGGTCTCAGTTTATACAGAAGCTCAGCTATACCTGTGACCACCTCTCCATTCTCCTGTTACCATAGCTCAACACATTAAAGTCCTGGAATTTTCAGTCTTTGTTTCTGTATCGCTCCACTTTTGTTACGAATCGTTGTCATTCAGTTTCGCATCTCCATTAACCCAGGAAATTGCGCAAATAACCCGGGCGAAACCTATATCCGCGAGCTCCTCCACAACACACCATTGGGCGAGTGCTTTCTATAGTAATGCAAGTGACTTATGCCAAGCTATCCAATAGACCATACACCCTCCGAAAAAAAAAAGAAAACGTTGCCTGTTACTCCTTTTGGTAGCCCTGAATTGCACCATATGTAACTCTCTTTCAAGATACTCTCTTTTGGAGAGTCGCGCCTCCTTCGAATCTCCGAATATAGTTCAATGCCCTCCTAAAGAGTGTTAACGTGTATCCTTGAATAGAATTATATATATGGCAAGTCAGGACTCCCAGAAAAGTGTAGCGGTCATTTATTCATTTTTTAAGTGTAGCCTTAGTCATAATTTATTCCACGCCAACAGGCGCTCGCGTTGCGCTGTACAGGCAACTGTCGCGCTCCAATATTTCTGAAGACGGGAAGACAACGTTAAAATTCTACGGTGTCTCTCACAATATCTTTAAGCAGACTTGAAGGCGAAAGCCTTGCGCCCATGTATCGAAGATTGGCACTTGCTCGTATTTCGCTTTATCTGTAAGCGTCGTCCTTAGACCCGCTTTCCATTATACGGTCCTCCCATCGGGCCCCTGCTAAATGCCGTCTGCAAACGCGTAGCGTTTTTTAGATGCGAAGCATCTTATAGCGGAGTTCAAACCGGTGGTGGCGGTGGTAGTGGTGGTGTGCGGCGTGACCACCCTTACTGCGGATGCGCATACCCTCTCCACACACCTCCTCTCCACTCCCCTCTCCCCTTCCACTCTCCCCTTTCCCCCTCTCCACTTTTCTTCTGAAACGTGGGCTAGACATGCCGAAATTCTCTCCGGCGCAACGCCGCGATGAGCGCCAGCGCATGCGCATCCCCTCCTCCTCTCTCTCCTCTCCTACGCTACCCCCTCTCGCGCGCCTGTGGACCGCCTTCCCCGCTCACCCTGTGAGAATTAACGGTCAGGCTAGAGGGAAGACAAGACGCCCGTAGTGTTCCTCTTCGCGTTCCACGACGCGAGGTCGGTAGCATGCCCAGCGAACGCCAACGGAACGCGATTGTGCACGTGCTCCGGCGTCACATCGCCTGATGGTCCCCTTTAGCACGAAATGGCGTAATTTTTTTTTGTTCTGTTTTGTTATACACATGCTGGCGCCGCTTTCTCTAGGAAAACTTTCCATGACGTCTACAGCGCCGCTATCGCATGATTTCGTGTGCAGTTTGTCTTGACGCCTGATTTAAGGCGTTCATGTAAGGCTTTCACCTTAATAATAAGGAGCACGTTAGCAAGGACGGTCCAACTAAAACCGCAAGTGAACGCAGCAACAAATGCCGGATATCCAAGCGAGCTGCAAACTCTTTGACATAACAAGAGACAGGAAGAAAGCAGGGCTGAGGTTGACATTTTCTCCATTCTTTCAATAGGCGCCGTGACGATTCTGTCTCGCCGGAACAGCGGGACAGAACTCACTGACCACAGCTGTTGCGACACCTCGAAAAAGAAGCAAATGAAATAAGAATGTGAACGGCAGAGACATCACCTATAGCTCTTCACTAAAGGCAGGGCATGAACGTTGCGATGGTCATGTAGGGAATTAACGCAGTAACAGGTGGCCTCTCTTGGAGGTGGAGAGAAGTTACGCATTAAGAGCTGTAGGTGCCTTATGTGCAGGCCCGTAGCCAGAGGGGGGGAGGGAGTGCTAGGCCCCCCCCGCAATTTTGGTGAAGTGTTTTCACCAAAAATAAATAATAAAAATAGGTGTTTTTCTGAAAAGTCAGGGTTTTCAGCAAGTGCCCCCCCCCCTCCCCCCGAAAAAAAAGTCCTGGCTACGGACCTGCTTATGTGGACGTGTTCTTAGCGGCCGAGCTCGTGTATCGCTTTTTCTGGGGTCCATTACTCTCGTCGGCCATGTTTGTTACGCCATTTGGCCCTTATCGTATCGCTCAAATAATGGTATACGAAGGTCCTATAGTGACTGTCTTGGGGCTTCGGTAGCGATTTCAAATGTATTTGTATCCGGTTCGCTTAACATGGACAGGTGCATACGAGGTCATAAAAAAGCAAAAACGCACAAAAAAGCCGCAGTAACAGCTGAGAAGAAACCGTAGAGACCATAGTAAGGCAGGCCCATGCAACACTGTGTGCGCATGGTGGGCCGGTTTGCTAGTATAATCTAATAAGGCCAACCTGTCCAATGCGTAAGCTTTCGCGAAAACAATCATTCGCCAGAGAGCTTATTTGCTATATGTCTTCACCTTGTGATATGTATTTGAATACAAATAGAGAGCAATAACAGCTCCGCATCAATAAAACTTGAAGATCCACTACAAAATATTGAACGAAGCAAGAGGCAGAACCTGAACGAAGGTGGCCCCAAGACGCCAATGCTTAGAACCTGCAGTGAGTGGCAATAAGAGAAGCCGTATTCGAGATGACTCTCCAGATTGAATGACGGCAATCTGACAGCTCTAAGTTTCCGACCGTGAGGCGACAGCGGAAAGAAACAGTTTCGCTGAGGTGCGGAGTGAATACTCCCATAAAAGTGGCGACTGTGTATTCTTGCGCGCGCTCCCAGTAAACCCCGCATTCTCGTAAGAAGAGAAGCGCCGCGGAAGATGGCTCGATTCACTCGTAATCTGGGCGGAAATTCGAGTCTTAAAGGGAACAGTTTGAGTGGATTGAGAGGCAAAGCTGTTCTTAGCGCGAGCGTCCGTATAGGAATTGGCACTGGAATGCAAACAGCCGTGACCTGAGCGCGTTGTATGCGCATTCTGTTACTCAACGGCAGCGATGCTCAAGTTTATCTATTGTTGACCCGAAGATCGTGGGATCGAATCCCGGCCGCGGTGGTTGCATTTTTGATAGAGGCGAAAATGTGTGAGGCCCATGTTTTTAGATTTAGAAGAACCCGAGGTGGTCGAAATTTCCGGAACCCTCCACTACGGCGTCTCTCATATCATGTCATGGTTTCGGGACGTTAAACCCCAGACATTATTATTATGTAATGTATATATATATATATATATATATATATATATATATAATATATATATATATATATATATATATATATATATATATATATATATATTGTGGCGAAGCAATTGGTACTGTTTAACGGTTGCGTTCTCCAGCGGCTCCTAGTGGGTCGTCCTCTTGTAAACGCCGCTCGCTCTCGGAGCCCGTGCTCTGGCCTGGACTGTCGCCATAGGCACCCTGCAATGCAGTTTCCAAGATACGATGGTAGCGCCAGAAAACACAGCCTAGCGGGTGGACGCAGCAAAATCGAGTGTCTATCCTCCGCATCCTCTATGTTCAGAAACGCTCCTTGACTTGAACGTGACTTGCCATCGCCTCAATGCAGTGAGTTTGAAACGCGTTTGTAGCGTTTCTGCTGCCTTGGCACAGCCTGAAAAGAGCGCGTTCTAAACGCGTTTGTGCTGCATTGAAGGCGGTGGCAACATCCCTGAGGTGATTACGAACGCACGTAGGAAGCGTTCGTTGAAAGAGGCGCCCAGAAGGGAGACACTTGAGCGCGTCGATGTGTCCAGCGAGCGTTTCATTTTCTTGGTATCCCTGGCGGCTGGTGCCCTCAACACTCAGGCGTTCGATAAGAGCTCCATCGCGCCCTCTGGTCAGTGACGGGTGCCTATAGCGAATTGTCGCGAAATGTTCACCTTATTTTTATGGTCGCCCATTTGATGTCGTCACCGACCATCATGCACTATGCTGGCTGTCGTCATTGAAGGATCCCTCAGGCAGTCTCGCCCGCTGGGCACTTCGCCTGCAGGACTACGACATCCGCGTGCTTTACCGCAACGGACGCCAGCATGCTGACGCCGACGCCCCTCTCGCGCTCTCCCTTGCCTGACGACAATGCCCCCTGCCTCAGTATCTCACATGGCTGTTGCTTCAATCAACGTTCACACCATCGCTACCGAACAGCGCAAGGATAAATGGATCACCTCGCTGATCGACTTGCTCACTGATCCGTCGGCAACACCATCCACTCGCGCGTTGCGTCGTCAAGCCCACCATTTCGCCGTTCGTGACGACCTCCTGCACCGACGCAATTACAACGCCGACGGCCGCCAGTGGCTACTAGTCATACCCCGCAGTCTGCGTTCTGAAATATGCGAAGCCTTCCACTCTGACCCGCAATGCGCGCACTCTGGGGTATCCAAAACTTACCACCGCATACGACAACGATACTTCTGGCGTGGGATGTACCGCTACGTGCAGAAGTTCGTTCGCTCCTGCCTCGATTGCCAGCGCCGAAAACCTGCAACGCACGTGTCGCCAGCAGGTCTGCAACCATTACCTTGCCCTAACTGTCCGTTTGGGCGCGTGGGCATCGATTTTTATGGACCCCTTCCTCTGACTTCGGCTGGTAACCGCTGGGCCATCGTCGCTGTTGACCATCTAACGCGATACGCCAAAACCGCCGCCCTCCCAGCGGCTACAGCGCGCGATATTGCCTCCTTCCTACTACACAGATTCATACTGCGTCACGGTCCACCCCAAGAGCTTCTCAGCGATCGAGGCCGTGTCTTCTTATCGGAAGTCGTGGAAGCCATTCTGAAAGAGTGCCATGCTGTTCACCGCAAAACTACTGCTTACCACCCGCAGACGAATGGCCTAACCGAACGCTTTAACCGCACGCTCGGCGACATGCTCTCAATGTACGTCGCCGCCGATCACACCAATTGGGATGCCATTCTGCCCTTCGTCACCTACGCCTATAATACCGCCCCTCAGAGCACTACTGGTTTTTCACCCTTCTTCTTACTGTACGGAAGGCACCCGTCGAACACCATCGACACGATACTTCCATACAAGCCGGATCCATATGAGTGTGCGCCTATTTCTGACACAGCCAGGCTTGCTGAAGAGTGTCGCGAGCTTGCCAAGACATTTACGACGCAGGAACAAGAGCTGCAGAAGAGCATTCGCGACGGCACCACCACTTCTGAGCCCACGTTCCTCCCTGGAGCGCTCGTATGGCTCTCGGTCCCTACCACTGCAAGTGGCCTCTCTTCAAAACTGCTGCCGAAATACGAAGGCCCATACCGGGTCGTCGAGCGCACATCCCCGGTCAACTACTTGATCGAACCCATCGAACCAGCTTCGGACATGCACCGTCGAGGGCGCGACATAGTCAACGTGGAGCGCCTCAAGGCCTACTATGACCCACTCATAGTGACGAGCTGTTAGGTCGCCGGACGGCTCCCTTTTCGTACCCGGGGTAATTGTGGCGAAGCAATTGGTACTGTTTAACGGTCGCGTTCTCCAGCGGCTCCTAGTGTGTCGTCCTCTTGTAAACGCCGCTCGCTCTCGGAGCCCGTGCTCTGGCCTGGACTGTCGCCATAGCGAATTGTCGCCGAGTCCCGTCCAATAAACCGCTTAACAATATATATATATATATATATATATATATATATATATATATATATATATATATATATATATATATATATATATATATATATATATATATAACCATTCGGTGAATCATTCGTTTTCCTATTACAGTCGTTTTACAAACTACAGCGACTTTCAATCCGAGTGCCTGACTTCATCGGTGGCCTGTTATAGTCTCTGCAACCTCTTACTCCCGTATGGTACGCCATCTATGCGCACTTGCTATACAGTCTTCATGGTTATGTACGTATTTTGCGGTTATCTCGGTATAATCCGTACCTTTCTATTCGACACAGCTAGAGGCATGTCGTGCCTATCGTTTCCTTGGTTAGGTCATACAGAGGTGAGGGCTGCTGACGACGTAGCGTTGCCGCAGCACATCATGTCGCGGCTAAGTAGACGTGCGAAATTATTTGGCACACATTAGCGCATCGATGACTGGTCTCTGTGGCTTCTATGGTGAACCTCAGGAGGGCCGCCTAATCGCGTTTGTTGATGACGCGTCGTTTCAGCGTAGCGCACCCATTACTGGCGGTCGGTGCTCTGACAGGGCTTCATTTGTATCGCGTTGGAGCTGCCGACTCTATAGAGTGACGCCGCTGTGCGGCCAGGCCACTGGTCTCTAGCGGATGCCTGCTCACAGAACGGGCGCATTATGCCAAACGAAATCGGAACATTGTCAGAGTAAGAAAAGAAATGAAAAAAAAATGATGGACAAAACGAACGTTCTTACCTTTTTTTCATTAGGGACACGTGGGAAAAGATATTAAAAGGTTTAGCGGAGTTTTTATTAAATTTTGCGAAAGAAGGATTCAGCGAGAAAGTGGGGTGTGGTGTATAACGGGGTGTCGATGGCGAGAGTGCTCGGGAGTCTTGCATAACGCGCACGTATTGAACATATAAGCTCACTTGCAGTGCTTCCGCTGGCGCCGTTTCCAATTGCGGGCTCCTTTCGAAGTTTCATAATGGCGCGTGTATGTCGAAGAAGCCTTAGAAAGGATATTTTTGTTTAGCGCCTCCGGATAACAATATCTACTTACGGAGCCTAGATAGACTTACTACGTACGCACACTGACGAACGTCTACTGCATATTCATGGAGTCCCCAGAAAAACAAACAAACCTATTAAAACTGTAATATAGCAAGATGGAAGATTCAAGCTATCATGTGGCTGACATCGCATAGCTGCGACATTTCCGCTAGTGCGTTCAAAAGGAATGTCTACATTAACACGCCCCTTTTCTTGAGTTCAATATGTCTCGTCCTTTTCTCTGTCTCTTTCTTCGTAACGATGATTATTGCGACTAGACATAACGCAACGCGCGCGGAGAGGCGACGAGTTCAGGTGCGGCAGTGTGCATGCGGTTGTAGTAATGTCGGGAGATATGAATAAATCCACAAATTTTTGAAATTGTGTATTCATACCACCTTGCGTGCCTTTCTCCTCTCGCGTCAAAAATGCACGCACTCTAATGTCGATGGGCAGGTTTCGTCGCCGACTTTCGCCACCTGAATAAAAATGCATGAAGTTTCACGCGTGTTCTCAAGTTGAACTTCGTCTGTCGTTGCGCGTTCGTGGCAGTTTCTTCTTCGCTCATGAAATATTAATCAAAACTTCTTTATTCTGGCAGAGATATGCACGAGGCCGCGTGGAAAGTCGGAATACGTAGTATGCAAGTGGTTTCTAAAAAAAAATGTCGGGTTTTGTACATTTTTTAAAATGTCCCTCGCTGCTGTTTCTGATACAGCGAATATCTCGTTTTTGTTCAGAATGACTTGCTCCTTAATGTTGTCGCCTATTGAAGGGGCAGATGGTTCTGTAAAGTTTCGCGCTATTAGGCTTGAGGGCGTGGGTTTCATTTCCGGCCACGGCATCCGCACTTATATGGGAGCGAATCGGAAACACATATATGTACTTACAGTTGACTGCACGTTAAAGCTCCCAAGGTAGTGAAAACCTATCTGCAGTCACTGACTATGACGTGACTCGTAATCGTAGTGCGGTTTGTGTAACGTAAAAATTTGACATTTTAATTTTTTTGCGAGTTAGCGAGCCCTTGACCGTGTTGTGTCAGGTATATCGAGCAGTAAATTCTGTACAGCAACAAATCGAAAACTAACCTCGAATTGCTTGTATGGAGGGATCATCAGCTCGATTGCTTGTTTGTGTTCTGCCAACTTCCCCTTCATAAGTGAAGGGTAGCAAACCACATGCAACAACGTTAACTCTCACCCTTTCACCCACTTTCTCTCGCTCTCTGTTGATTGAAATAAAAAATAAATGGAGTTGTTGTCACTATCTCTTCGCGATGGCCACCGTTTCCACTTGGTTGTTGGGATAAACAAATTAACAAACCCTAAAAAATATGCACATATATATATACAGTCCTGCTTTTGGTAAGTTCAAAAGTTCTTGTTTTTTTCAGAGCGCACATACACTCGCAGTGCACACTTTCAATGTAGTTCGCTCAATATTCAATACAAATATTAGTATCCTCAAAAAAAAAAAAAGAAACGTTGAAGCACTTTCATTTCTTTGGGATGTATTCGTCATGGCAATTGGCCTATAGTATTTTCACCATTGAGAACGTTCGCTCTGAGCACAGCACTCGTACGACACTTTGACTTGAGAACTTAAATTTGAAAACAGCCTGTAGCAGGGTAAGAGACAATATTCCGTTTTTAATCCTTACCTTCATTGTTTTGACATTCCTGTCGATACTCTTTGCACTGCGCTCTCAGTATTAATAAATGAGAAATAATATTGCAATAATTATTCACTTATCGAAGAATGTACGAAAGGGAGAAGATATCAGATAAAATACAGTATATATATTGAGAAAAAAGTTATCTTAATTTATAGAGCACTTCAGATGACCATCTTCAAGTTCTTATGACTTCTACGTGTGCAATTGAAGCGCGAAGGGTAGGCGAAAAACTCGAGGACTTGATACTTGCCCAACTTCACTGCGCATGTGCAGTAGATTAATGTAGGTGTGGTTAAACGGTGCAGCATGCACTGTTTCATTCCTTCGTGATAGCAACAAGCGATGACTTTGCAGAAGCGTGGCTTGAATGGTAATTTTCATGGCCACAACGACAGTTGCTCTCTGTGTACCATCAAGGAAGAGCAAGGCGCTCACAGCTGGCGATGTCGTATCTCGACCTCTTGGCCGACATGGCTGAACTGTACCGCTCATCTCGCAAGTTAAGTCGAAGGGGTCGTAAAGGTCCTTTACGACTTTCTTGGGGCAAGCCGGTACGGAAAATCGGTGTCGCCATTAGAAGTGAGGTTCCAACACGGCACGCCTTTCCCGGTGAATTTGGCGAAGCAAAAGCTCATGTCTTCTTCAGCTGGGTTAGGTTCCCGTGGCGCTCGTAAAAGGAGACACCCTGAGAAAATTGAACTGGTTGTCATGGCCGATACTAGACGAAATACTGTAGTATAAAGGAAACCCTGTGTGTTGCGAGAATGGCGATCTATTTTTATTTCTAATGCTAAGCGGCGCCGACTGATGTCAAGAGGATGTTCAGCTTGAAGCAGACCTTGTTCTTCGAAACGTGTGCGGCTGCTGACTTAGCGGCAGCAGGACCAACGTTACTAGAACAAACTCAGTTTCAAAGCTCCGTATCTCCGCCAGCGGAGGAGGGTGGTCCGAACGGCGGTCGCGAGAACTAGCGGCGCTGCAGTTCCGTCTTGCGCCACTATCGGCGCGTCGTCTGCTGCCACGGCATAACGCTGCGGTCCGCCGCGCAGTTGCTCGCGGCAACTGCGCGGCAACTTTCTTATTGTACTACTTTGGTGGATACTTAGGTGGATATGCATAAGGTCGTCTGTATGCAGTGGCCCGCGTGCGTTGTTCATTGATTGGCTAAGAATCGATGTTCGGTCTATATTGCCACGCCCACTTGTTTTATTTTGATGTATTCGGGTTTGACCAGCAAGGACGGTTATCAACGCTCGACGCTGTCCGCGAAGCAGTGTTCGAGAAGCTTCGCGATTGTAGTAGATCGTTTTGGTAAGATTGCGCGCTGCACGCGAATGTTCCAGCTTTGTCGAGAGATAACGCCGCCACCAGCCGACGCGCTTGACCGCTTGTCAGTTGATCGACGGTCGACGCTCTGTTCGCCGCTATCAGTGTATTGCTGTAGTTTGTCTTTCTGTTTCCCGGCCACAAATTCGGCCAAAAAAAGAGTTTCATCTCGGACCTGCTGACTGCTGCCTTCGTCGACGTCACGACCCTGTGACAATATTTGAGCTGTCTACTATGCGCTTAACTTCCAAGCATAGGAGTTTCTAAGCGAATGAGGGTTTTCAGCGTAATTTTTATAACTACCACCACAATTTTAGACGCTGCCGTCTTATCTAGACCAAGAACAACCCAACACGTTTGTAAAAGCCTTTATAGTGTACAAAGAAGCGTACTTACTCGAGATACAAAAACGTCCTAGAAAAACAGTACTCATGTTTCTACAATTTATTGAAAAAAACTTTCTCAAAAAACATAACCAATGCTTTGCAATGTTTACAAGACACGTTTTCGCGACGGTTAAAGGGATATAGCTTAAGAGTATACGTTGTTGGGCTAGTTGGTTCATAATCTTCAAAATTGGCTAGCGCGAAAATGGACAAGGACTGAGAAGGAACACTGATGTACAGGACAGGCGCTACTCGAAACTAAACTTTATTCAGAAACGTCTTCCTACATATATAGACAGCCGAGTGGCGCGCGCAGGCGCAATACACATGACAGTCGACATGCTAATCAGTACCGGGAAGCCTGTCCTGTACATCAGTGTTCCTTCTCAGTCCTTGTCCATTTTCGCGCTAGCCAATTTTGAAGGTTAAAGGGATACTGACCCAAAATCGAAAAATTTTACGAGAACTCGGTAAATGAAATCTCAGTGTGCGATTACATTGAATAGATGTCTCTGAGCAATTTTTTCAGCGGATAGTTGTATTTTCGGTGTCTCATCTTTCTACGTCGGCATCCTTCTACGGTGCCTTAAACAATTCGAACAGATCGGCCGTGATGTGAGCACCGAGCAGTTATTCGCGCGTACTCTGTCGCTAGAAGGGTCGTCAGTATTCAACTTCAGTTTTTCAACTTCACCGAGCAGATGTTCCATGCCCGCAGCACTTCTTACACTGTACGACAGCCGTTTGCGTTTCGTGCTGTAGCCGTTCACTACGCAGTTAAACTGCTCAACTACAATTATCTTTTGCACAAGTAAGTCTCCGTTCCCGAAGTAAAGTGTGGGATTGGGCTAGTTGGTATTCCAACATTAGGCTGCTCAGCGCAAAAAAATTGACACGGTACACATAGAAAAGAAGAGGACAAGCGCTGGTCCTCGTCATTTCTATGTGTATACGTGTCAAACTTTTGCGCTGAGCAGCCCGTTCCCGAGCCGGCGAGTGTAAAATATTCCGCACATCTTGTTCAATACCTCGTCGTAAAATCTTTCGAAAATCCACTGCTTTGAAGGCATAGCGATAGCTGACAACTGATCGAATGTCAGTGTGATGCAACTCTCAGTCTCGGTAGCGTATATAGGTAATCGCCTGCCTTTCGTTTTGCTGTTTTATTTCTGGTGGCTCCTCCAAATTGGGCACTGGGCTTTCGCGGGACGCCGTGCGTTTTGGGGGGGATTTGCGCCTAAACCCCGAACATTTTGGTTTTGAAATGTGGGGTGGAAGTGCTGGGAACAAGCGCGGCATGGAACCGGGCGCGAGTTCCCACTTTCCACGTGGGATCAAAACTTCTTGTCCCGCAACGACACGACGATAGTGGTTTACAATGTCGTCACTCTCAAAATGAACGTCACAGACCTTGCATTTCGCAGTAACCTTTCTATCTTTGCGATGCAAAGCTTGAATGGCGTAGGGTCTTTTGGAGGTCCGAAGAAGTGTCGTGAAGCGGAGTCGTCGTTGCGGTAGCCGCTCTTGCAGCCCGGCGCAAAGCAAGTCGGCATACCGCACTGTGAATCTGTTCGCCCTCGTTACGCTTCGTACATCACTTCGTACAAGACGCTAAGCCCGGTCAGGAACAGTCGCAAAAATGACGAGCTAACAAAGCGCAGACGACGCTGTAACCCACGTGCGCTCGTACATCGCCGGCGCCGATCACAACAAGCGCCAGCCGCGGGAGCTAGACGTGACTGCAGCGCCACTAGTTCTCACGACCGCCACGCGGACCGCCTCTCCGGCGGAGCTTTTAAACTGAGTTTGTTCTAGTAACGTTGAGCAGGACCGTCTTTAACGAGGAGATAGTTGAATTCTTGGTCGACATCAATGTGTATAGTTTGTTCCAAGACATGAAGAGAGGATAAAATTCGCGTAGGTAAAGAAAAAAGACATGCAATACTATTATAGCGTTGTACAGGCCAAATGGGATGAACTACTGCATAGCGAGGGCTATATACTTCAATTAGAGGCTGTCCAGAGGGCCCGTGACGTTACTGAGTGTCACCATCTCCCGGTTCCGTCATGGGCGGAGCCACCAACTTGTTTGGGGAGCCTCCGGCTCACTTTATTCATTTTCGTCAGGACTTTTTATTAAAAGTTCATGTCACTGTCACTGCCAGTGGTTGGGCAGTCCGACTAGATTCGATGTCGGCATTAAACCATGGGTATGTTTCTCTTAGGTGACGAAAAATACAATACATTGTTCTTAGATACAGCGCAAAAAACCCATCACGTAGATGAGTAAATGGGACAAGGTGTTTCTTTTTCTTTTTTGACACAGCAAACATGCGTTACATGAAAGTGTGTGCTCACGTGTGCGTTGTCGAACATCAGTGGCGCCGCTAGGAGTGTGATTTGGGCGGTTCAACCCCCTTCCCTTCCGAATTTTCTTTTTTTTATTTTTCATGTGTATATACGCGCACGCATACACATACGCACGAGGATACATAAAGTCGGGCCCCTGTCGAACATGTTGATAAAGCGTTGTCTCATGAGCAGCAGCATGCATTCGTCAGCAATACGAATAATAGAAATGCGAACAGACTATCGCAACAACTCGCTTGATTCGCCTAAAAATTGTTGGTTTTCTTGTTTCGTTATTGTAGGAGCCTGTTTCAGTTTAACTCAGCACCTTCCGCAGTTTCTCCAGGCGTCAATAGACGGCCTTTGTTTCTTCTCATCACGCAACCTCGAAAGCAACAAATATAAACTGATACTGTGACCCGAGGTCACTTGCAAGCGAGAACACCAAAGTGTCTGCAGACACACGCGCTAAAACGATGCTATTATACTAAATACAACGTGCAAAAACCACCACAAGCCGCATCAAAATAAATGAAAAACGAAGTGTTGTAGCATAATGACAAAAAAAAGTGCGCCCTAAACAGAGCTGTTTGCCACTCGGTGCTTTACTGCCAGCGCCAATAAAACTGTGCCGGCGCTGCTATGCCAGCAGCTACGCACGTAAACGCCTCAGGTTGCGGCGCTTAGAAAAAATAAATGAACGAAGCGTAGCGTCGGCGCGATTATGCTGAATACATTGTGTGTACATTCTGCAGCTGACAAAAGCCAGGACCACCGCCTCCTTTTATGGCGGTCATCGTGAATTTCGGTGGAGCTCCCGTGACATGGTTCTGCTATACCCATATCAAGGCAGCGAGCTAGCTACTTTTTAAATGCGAAGCATTTCTTAGCGAACCTCTGGCACTTTGAGCGTTTCTATCTACGTATCTATCTATCTATCTATCTAGCCGCCTACGTCTGGGTGCTCTCATAATCGCCTCCTTAACTTGGTGTAGACCAAAATTTGCATGGGAGGGTAAGAGGATTTGACGAATATGATTGCCGGGTCATGGCATGAATAACGTTAAAATCCTGTCGCGTACGTCGTCAAACCCTTTCCACTAGACACGTGTGGCACATACCCGTTTACCACGGGCCGCGGTGTACGGGTATGCGCAACAGGTGATTGACAGTTTATATCTTCCCAGGAACGGCGAGAACAGACATTGGTAACTTAAATGCTAGAGCGTTAAGGAAAACCAACATCGCCAGCGTTGACTCAACGAATGGAAAGCATGAAAATTACGACCCCAGCAGGAATCGAACCCAAGCATTCTGTGTGGCAATCAGGCATTCTACCACTGAGCCACGCCAGGTCTATAAACTGGTTTGGAAAAACAGCCTACGCAGGCGTAATATCGGTGCAACGTCAATTGTGGTTGTGGTGCTAGCTACCTAATTTTACAAGAAAGCAATAAACACTACATATGTGCTCGTACGATACAGGCGTCATATCAGACTAACGTCTGTAGTTCCAGTGTTGGCTCCGCTTTTATAGCAGTCTAATAAACATTACGTTTGTATTTCTATGACTCATCAAGCTATATTGAAGCATTGCTCGACTCCGGAGGAATACATTAACGAAAGTTACATATGATATCCACATCACTGCACCGTAAAGTGCACATCGTCCACCAGAACGACGCAGTGCCCTCTTCATTTGTTACGAGGCTGGGCGATGGCCTCATGCTGACGGAGGATGATGCCAGATTGATTGACAGCCGCTTTGTAGACTAGGCTACATAGGCCACATACGCCCTGGTAGTCTACGAATACGACAAACACCATCCACTGATGTTGGTCTACGTAGCACTATCCAGGCCTACCAGCCTCGACGGCCTATACCTCACCAACGCGAAGGGTGGCTTCAGGTTCCGACATGACGCCGGCTCTGTCGACAGATAATTTGTCGACGAAATCACCGAGGCATCCACGAATTCCAGCAGCTCTACTATACCACATACTTCACTACACAAGGACCCCTCGTCACCACGATCACGACCGCATCCTATAACAAGTCATGACCAGCTGCTGGTGCTCGTTGATCACGGTGATGATGCCCTTGTTCAAGAACTGTCAAGAACGTCTTGCACACATGCCCAAGGATTCGTGAAACGTGTTTGCGTTCTCGGGACACGTATAAGCACTACATATCAGCCTACCGCTTCTGGTGTTGGTAATACCCACGTTGCCGTTGGCAGCGTTACCCAACTGTAAACAACTGATCATATAACACATATGCGGCTCTTCAACATATATATGTGTGCGTATAAAATTTATTCAAAGCTTTAGCGTCATTTTGTAACGGGTCGCTCAGTAAAAAAAAAGTTACACCGCAGTCACCTACCTGCCGCATGCTTCGCATAACATCGACTCCCACGGTGCGTGGGATCTGCCGAATTTTTCCTCAAAGTGGCATCGATTGCAAAGAACGGAATGCCCGTGCGAGTAAGAGGCGTAGTTATCTGAAAAAGAAAAAGCCGGCATGAATAAACCAAGTTAATCGCAGTAAAATACCGGACCTGGGACTCCACCAGCACCTTTAATGAGTCGTGTAATTGGTCATTAATTGTTAAAGAGCAGCTCTCTTTTATAACAAGCTGACGGGATGTCTGCCGTCACTATCCATCGGCTCCTGCGTAGTCTGGAGCAGCTCGAATTGCCGAGAATTTCTCCTACAGGAACCGCAGGGTGAGGCGAAACAAATGCAATTTTAATGAAGCATGCGATACTGGATTTCTGTCGGCTGTTGCTTTATCACGCGGTATTCAAGACTGAAACTTAGCTCAGCGATGGAGGATCGCAATTCTTTTTTCTGTCAAGGGAAGACAATGGCTGCAATGTCACGCGTTCGGTTACTGTGTGCCGAGTCCGATTTAAGGGAATAAGGTGATAATGTCAGACGTGCATGAATGATAAGCTGTAAACATCTGAGACAGCCATACTGAAATTCAAGTCCGCCTAAAGTGATAACGTGGTGCATCGCGTACGACACAAGTGGTAATACAGTCTTGATAACTGCGTCTGGGAATGGCAAAAGTGAGCGAAATTACAATGAAGGAAACGTGCGCGATCCGAAGAACAATCCCCAATGCGATTTCACCCAATCATAGTTGTGCCCGGCGATGCGAGTGGTTGCTATAAAACGGTTACCATTTTTTCTTTCGAATCACTTTTAAATAGGAAAACAAAAATACCTACCAGATGTGTAAACCTTTTGCAGAAGCTTTTTTTTTTTACACTGTATCTTAACCGTCGGCTAAGGAATCGCGTGTGTTGCGAACACAGCAGTACCAAGTGCTTCACGAAATGTGTGGAAGTCCGTTGCGTCCAGTTGCAACGTTCAATTGGGGGCCATTTGTTCTCGAATTCCGTGGACCAAGGTTTGTCCCTTTGCTTTCCTGCCCATTTCACCGAAGTTTGAGTCGTTTCGGCGACTTGTCCAGATGCCACGCTTCGCTAAAAGGTGATACGTTTGATTTTTTTCACTAACCTCTGTTTCTTTATTTCTTTACCCATCATATGGTGATTGAAACAACTCAAAGGTTCAATACTGGCGTAGTGGTTTGGGCTAGGGAAGTAGGTTGGTAAAAGATGAGGCTGTTAGTGACGGACGTCGATGTGACGATCTCATAAAGGCTAACAAAATAACCGTCAAACTTTACCGGGGAAAGCAGAAAACAAGCAACGGTGCAAGGCTGTCACATTGGGGAGGTTGTGTGGAATGAATATGGGGACGTAGGTGAAAAAATTATGATAACGATTTTTTTTTTAAAGAGCTACCTTAAGGCACAGTTGAAACACAACTGTAAACCTAGTTCGTCATGCAGCTTTACGCTCTACTACGTTTGGTTCTGCAATGATCTTCTCTGATTCTCACCGATTGTCACTGAATGATTGTGAACCTGTCTTCTCGGAGTAAGATGAAAGGCCACTTCGGAATCGATCATATCAAACGTCATAAGGTTGCTACACCATTTCATTTGTGGTCCGCGTTTCTTCATGAACTATGCCGACAATAACTCTTTCATTCTGACTGTAGCACACAGGAAGCTTTAGTTATGAACGAGACTCGAATAACATAGATGCGTTCGTAGTTGTAGTTTTGCTTAAAGTAGCCTAAAGCAGCTACTATGCATTGTATATAAGGTTAAGTAGTGCTTATGCAACTTAGCTGCAACAAATAGGGTAGAAGTCCAAGGAAAGGTGGAAACTTGGAGAGATGAAAAACTCGTAAACACGGGGTGTCCCTGTAGCCAAGGTATAGACAAGCGGTCTTGTCTTCTTCCAAGCTGCCTTGAAGAAGACAAGCTCGCTTGTCGAAACGTTGTGCCAAGTGCTAGCTGAGCCAAGTGCTACATTGTACCTCTAGCAGCCTTCTGCTTCTCTTCATCTTTCCAGACACCTTAAACGCTGTACTTTTTGCTTCGTTCTGAGGAAACACGATTGCTACTCAGTAGCTACTTCAGGGCTTTTAAAAGGGCGCTGTATCATAACCATGACAACCAAACCGGTTCTCAAGACTCAAAGGTGTACCTCTTCACGTATACCTACAAGAACCTTCGAATGTAATAGGTGGATAGCAAAACGGCGCGTCGTCTGCTACAGCACTTCCGGTTCTAGGAACCGTCAAGGCTCAGCTCGTCGCTGCTTCAAGTTGTGTGCGGTTCAGTGTAATCGGGAAGGAGGGAAGATAACTGGTAACAACCGCGTCGCAGAAAGTACGCGTTTTCTCCCCGATTACACTGAATGGCACACACCTTGAAACAGCGAAGAGCTAGGCATCGAACCGGAAGACGTCATTTTGCTATCCACCTATTACATTTTACCCCCATGTTGTCTATTACAACCACACACCGTCAAAAAACGCAGACAATCGGCTCCGATATCCGCTGCGCTTTCCTATACCAGTCAGTACCTCTTAGCAAATTATTTTTCCGTGAGTCGCCGCAGGCTTTCATCGGATTGTATCAGCGGCCACACACGCCACACCGAATCCGAGCTTTGTTGTCCTGCAGAATATCACGAAAATAATATCAGTAATATCAGTAGCGTATACTCGGTGGCTACACCTACTTTTTTCCTTTTCTTTCATCAGACGGCCCCTGAGGTTTTGTTGTTGTCGTCTATCTTTTTCATTTTATTCACTTTATTTTAGTTTCTCCGCCTTGTTTTAGTTCTCGCATTCCGAGTAACCCAAGCCACGCACCTGTCCAGCACCATCTGAGGAAGCTTAGCGTTGACAGCTAACAGCCATCTAGATCACCGGACTTCTTTATTACCGCGCGTGAAACCTTTACGACTGTTTCTGCTCTGCTCCTTGCTCCAACGGATCGCTACGTGTATGCTCTTGCACTTCCTTTGTAGCACATCTTTCAGATTGGGATTCGTTACCTAAAGAGAGAGAGAGAAAAAACAAACTGTTGTAGATGGGGAGCTCAGTCAGATGCACGGCCCGTTTGCTACCTTATAAAGAAGCAAATGCTTTAAGGGTAGAAAGAAAGGAGAGGCAAGGAGCGATACACTGAAATCGACAAGTGGATATACAGAACACATGGAGCAGTTGCTTCCCCTGCAAGGTCTCCGTGTCGAAACAATGGCTCCGGCGACACTTCGGAGACTTCTTATCGCTCCCAGCCCCCATCTTCCCTTACACTTCTGCCTTGTACAGAAGCTTAGGGGAAGACTAGCTGTACAGCCCTTCCTCGACCTCAAACAACTTTCTGTTGTGGGGTTGTGAAAAAACTACCGTGGACATAATGAACGCCTTATTCAGGCAGACCTGACCCAACCAGGCGGACCGTGCATAATGAGATTATGGAATTATTGAGGTCATAGGAAACGTTTTGAGGAGCTCAGAGACGTTCTGTTCAATAGGATTCATTGGCGGTCATATATTCGTTGCGCCAGCAAAAGTGGCCAGAGCCTCGACCACACTTAGCAGTTACGTCTTTAATCACGTGGATTGCTAATACCTTACACTATTCGCGTCTATGCCGAAATGCAAACGCCCATGTAAGGCACATGCACAAATTGAGATGTCGTTGCCACGGCTTTCAGAGGCCGCGAATGTTGAATGTTGTTTGCTAACAAAACAATGACGATGAAAGGTGAATGCACAGAGCAAGTTGAACACATACCTAAATGAATCCAAAGGTTTTATACTCTTCATACTTGAGGTTAGAGCAATAATTCACCTACTCCTTGAGGAGTGTCGTTATCGTTCGAATGCGACATGCTGGAAGTAGAATGCCGCGTGCTATTTCACTATGAGGTCCTTGCGACTAAGATGTACAGTCAACCACAAAAGTTTACGGAGCCAAGACCCCGTTCGCGACATTTCAGCTACAACAGCAGCGATCGACAGCAGTGCTACGCCCGAGAAGCATCCATCCCTTAATCGATGGCCTGGCTATTTTCCCACTCGGCACGAATATTTTCCACCTATCACTTTCTAATGCGACGCCATCTTCGGCAGCTGTGGCTACGTGTTTGTGTCTCTAGCGCAGTCTATGAGCATAGATATTATCAATCGCAATTTTTCTCACAATGTGATATCTACCCACCCGCACACCGTTGGAAGCAAGCCGTGATAGCTTTAATTGTGCTATCAAAGTAGGAGTGCGACGCTCGTAGTGCAGATAAGCGCTTTTCGTTAAAGCAACGAACTAACAAAGTGCTGCACGTCAGTAGCAAATTGATATGCCAGGGAATATCAAGAGTGCCCGTTCCCAGCCTAGCGCTGCGGTCGACGGTTGGTGTCGCTCTGCTAGGTGGCGCGGACAGGCCGTCTGAGACGAGCTCGCGTGGTCCGTAAACTTTTATGGTGGACTGTACGTACGAGCCAACGTTATATGGACAGGTGTTGCTTTGTGATCTGTTAGAGGTCATATGAAACGAAGGTGCACTCATTGGTTCCACATTGTCTGTCGAAAATAAAATATGCCAATCAAGCCGAAATATACGAAGAAACGAGAGAAGTCGTCCCAAAAGTGCATCGTATTAGGAAGAATAGCAAAGAGACAAAGTCATGCTATTCACCGATGCCGCCAGGTTTCTGCAGCAGATTGCTTCCCCTTGCCTCAATCGATGTCGAAGAAGTGGGCTTAATCTCGTCTATTTTTCTTAGTGTTGCGTTTTCATTCATTTTTTCGTAACGTATTGCTCCTGTTCGGGATCGTTGTGTGCCGTTATTGATTTGTGCCACGTTGGAAGGCGTGCATAGAGAAAGAAACTATACCGCTGAATCACATTCCCATCCAGCTTCTTGTGACAAAAGAAGAAAAAAAACTTCCGCATTCTTATAATAAGCGTATGCTGCGTCACTGCAACAAAATTTATTTACGTATATTGTTTCCTGCCTGTTCTTGAAGTAACAAACGAGCAAATGTATAAGGCAGCCATGCATTAAACGTCCACAACTTCTTCGTGTCTTCTTTGTTCCTGAAAAACAATCAGGTGCAGTAACTTCCTGACATATGAGCTCCCTCTAAAGTCTTTCCTTCTTGGTGGGTTGAATCTCTTTTTTAGCGTGACCAGTTTTGTTCAATTCCTTTTCCGATACGCTCGGCATGACTGCGCATCTTGATCTCAGCGTTTGAGGAAGTGAATTGGTCCAGCATCTATAGCCTGACAATGCACCACGTTTTCTATTAAGGCCAAAGGAATAGCATGCCTTAGTAGCTGCTAGTCCAGATTAATCACCTCGAGAACCACCGGGGAATGGGATTCTGTGCGAATGAGACGATGCACGTACGTGTACAGAAAGTGTTCTTGGAGCGAAGCTTATCTGAATTGTGAAATATTAGAAAACAGCTCAATCACCAAACGTTTTTTCTCCGTCTGCAACGCTTGGATTGCAGTTGAATACATCTGATGATGGAAAGTGCGGTTGCGTAGGAAATATCATTGAACGAGTGTGCAAGGAATATCAAGAGAGAAATGAGTGTTTTAATACATAACTGCCTTATTTACTGCACGTACGATGAGACAGAGAAAGCACACGAGACACACATCAGCGCTCTCTGTGTCTCGTGTGCCTTTTTATCTGTGCCGTCATACGCGCTGTAAATATGGATGTTAAAAACAAGCTCACCCAGCATATTATATTGTCACTTCATACGGTCGCCATGCACAGTACGAAGCATTGCAAATTAAAAAAAAAAGCAATGGTGAAACGAAATATTCCTACTTACTTAACAGCCCTTTTTTCAGAAATACTGCTTCCAACGTATTATTTTTCATACGTTATTAGATATGTCACATGCACACACACACGCACGCACTCACGCGAATTGCGTATGGATAGTTTCAACTAAGCTTTTTGCAAGTGGACAAAACTACTGAGAAATAAATGTTACAGAGAAATGTAAGTATGAAAGGTTTATCGTTCCACCGTAACCGTCCCTTGATTTCATTTTCGTCACAGTTTTGTACCTTCGTGTCAGACGAGAAGGAAAGCAAGTTGCCTAATGCACGAACTTCAGAAATTTTTCTGTCATTTGGTTGGATGCATCCATGCACTTTTGTTCTTCATCGGGGAGTATACTCATCTATACAGCTATATACAGAAGAGGCACAGGGAAGACCAACCGAACGCACGCTGGAATTCTGGCATCACCCCAGTTAGCAGAGACTCAATTAGCAAGGAAAGAATCATCAGAGAACCATCGTGCTGGGATTTCGGTATCCGGCCCTTTCTTCTTTGGCGAGTGCAGTGCCACAGGATAGCACAATCCCAATGGTATACGGCGTGTAACGAAATCTCGTTAGAAGTAGTCGCCACTTCACGAGATTTCGACCTTCCAAGTCGATTTTCTTTTGCGTCGACTGCGTACAAAAACGACGTTCCCCGCCAACTGCTTCGTAGAGTTCAGTGCAACATCAAAGAACAGCGGGCGTGATCTAATCAAAGAGTTGAGAATGGCTTGATTGATAAGACAGCTTAGCTTATATATATATAATAGATATATATATATATATATATATATAATATAGATATATATATATATATATATATATATATTATATATATATATACACGCGCACACAAAACATAACTTCCTTCTGAAGGTGGCCCGGGGGCGCTGTTGAAGCGCTGAGAAAAGTCACTGATGTGTGCCGAATGGTGGTTCGAAAAGGCGCTTATACGAGCAGCAGTTTCACTGTTACATTAACTAGTGTTTTCTTTTTTTAAAACAAGGTCTTTATTGAACCAAGTTACATTGTTAGGTCAATATCTATGACTTCCTCGGGCTCACCACGACATCGCAATTTCAATGTTCTGGTTACAGTAGTAACTGCGTTGGCCACGGTGGCGGATTCAACGAACACGTTTGTTCAGAGCTTCGGATGCGATGTAAAGAGCTTCAGCTAGTCAAGATTATTTTCAGCCATCAAAATAGGCTTCCCACAAAGGTCACTCGCTCGTTAGAAACAACGTCAAGACACAAATACTAATACCTTGAGAGCGGGTGTCAGAGCAGGGCATCTTTTAGTAAAGGTGGGCCATGGCAAATACGGGTGCCCCGTATACTTCCCCGTAACCGATGCCTGTGATTCAAGCATTGGTGCACACGTCCATTGGTGATGGAGGATTCAGAGATATCGCTAAAAAACAGACTGTCATTGAGCATTATTTTCTTGTGGATTGATCCGGTTACAAATTGAGGGAGCTAAAATGGTTTCTACATAAACATGTGATGCATGGACTGCGTAGTGAAGCAAGGCTCTAACTACTCTGTGGGTCTACTGCGCGAGTGCAGAGTCCCTTTTTTTACGTGTTCTCCGAGGTTGCGCAGGTGAGTCGCCGGTGCGTGCTAAGACTAAGAGTAATACAGTATCGCACTGCTATGCTCAGGAACA
This sequence comes from Rhipicephalus sanguineus, assembly GCF_013339695.2. Lineage (NCBI taxonomy): Eukaryota > Metazoa > Arthropoda > Arachnida > Ixodida > Ixodidae > Rhipicephalus > Rhipicephalus sanguineus. Next base: position 154,147,310 of record NC_051181.1, on the reverse strand, counting down.
ATGACGCGTTTTTCATTGAGCTGTTATTTATTTAAACACATGATTTAGAGTAATCGAAAAGCGAAGAAGCACCCCTGACGTGTTACCGCTGCCTAAAGGGTGCCGGGGGGGGGGGTCTTTTCTTTTGTCCTTGCACTGAGTCGGGAGCCGAATTTAATATGGGTGAGCGCCCAACTTTTCTAGTAATCTTTTTTTCGTTTTTTCTTCGTTTGAAAGTAAGCCAAGGTATATGTGCTAGAAATATAACACAAACCGCAAAGTACGGGGGAAGACTAAAACAAAAAAAAAGCCGCCAGATCCCACACATTGTGGGAATCGATATAATGCGAAGCAGCCAGCAAAGATCTGCATACATCGTCTTGTCTGTCATTGAGGAAAATACGTGCCCCTCATGTCATTTATGTTCGTTACACAGTAACGTCGCGAAATACGAATTTCGGGGTAGACAAAGCTAGTGAAACGGTCGTCAGTGCACCATGAGTGTGGCACGTAAGTCATGCTGTACATGACATGCGTGTCATGATTTTCATGCTAACTCGTGCTATTTATGTTCGTCATACAGTCATGTCGCAAGATACCAATTTTGGTATATATCAAGCTAGCGAAACGGCCGTCAGCGCATCATGAGCGTGGCACGTAAGTCATGCTGTACATGACATGCGTGTCATGATTTTCGTGTTAACTCGTGTTATTTATGTTCGTCACACAGTCACGTCGCGCAATGCCAATTTCGGGACAGATCAAGCTAGCGAACGGCCGCCAGCGCTCCATGAGCGTGGCACGTAAGTCATGCTGTACATGACATGCGTGTCATGGTTTTCATGCTAACTCGTGCTATTTATGTTCGTCATACAGTCATGTCGCAAGATACCAATTTTGGTATATATCAAGCTAGCGTACGGCCGTCAGCGCATCATGAGCGTGGCACGTAAGTCATGCTGTACATGACATGCGTGTCATGATTTTCATGTTAACTCATGTTATTTATGTTCGTTACATAGTAACGTCGCGCAGTACCAATGTTGGTATATATCAAGCTAGCAAACCGGCCGCGAGCGCATTATGAGCATGGCATGTATATCATGCTGTACATGACATGCGTGTCATGATTTGCACGTTAGGACCTATCAGTTATGTTCGTCATACACTCTTGTCACGCCGTATCAATTTTGGCATATATCAAGTTAACGAAACGGCCGTAAGAGCACCAAGACTGTGGCATGTATATCATGTCGTTCATGACATGCATGTCATGATTTTCATGTTATGATTCGCCATTCATGTTCGTTATACAGTCATGTTATGCCGTACCAATTTTGGTGTACATTCGATTAACGAAACGAGCAGGAGAGCACAAAGTCGTAGGCGGCTAGATAGATGGATGGAATGGAATGGAATGGAATGGAATGGAATGGAATGGATGGATGGACGGACGGACGGACGGACGGACGGATGGATGGATGGATAGATGGATGGATGGATGGATGGATGGATGGATGGATGGATGGATGGATGGATACACTCAAAGTGACTTGGGATCGCTAAGAAATGCTTCGCATTTAAAAAAAATGTCACAGTTTCGCCGCAACGGCGAAGCAATGATTGCGATAGCAATAAATTGTAATGTAACGCGAAGAACGAAAAGCAGCTCGAAATTGCCAGCACATCGCTCGAGCCCAAAGGACGCACGAAAAGAACGCACACAGGACGAGATGGACGGACGGACGGACGGACGGACGGATGGATGGATGGATAGATGGATGGATGGATGGATGGATGGATGGATGGATGGATGGATGGATACACTCAAAGTGACTTGGGATCGCTAAGAAATGCTTCGCATTTAAAAAAAATGTCACAGTTTCGCCGCAACGGCGAAGCAATGATTGCGATAGCAATAAATTGTAATGTAACGCGAAGAACGAAAAGCAGCTCGAAATTGCCAGCACATCGCTCGAGCCCAAAGGACGCACGAAAAGAACGCACACAGGACGAGCGCGAACTAATGCGTCACAGCTCGACACTTGAAGCGCACTGCTCAACATAAAGCAGACGCACGAAACAAACGAACAGGTACACACAAAACGAGCGCGAACTAATTGTCACATTTGTTACTTATTTCTGTTTGAACAGCGCGCTCCTTTCGCAAATGCGGCCGCTGCAGCGAGCGAAGCGATGCACCCCACCGGCCGCCCCTTCTTTCCTTGAGATAAGCGCACGAAAGCGACGACGCCCTGTAGAGCGAACAGCAACGGCGTTCGCAGGGGCGGGGCGACGATCTTTAAAGCGCGCAACACGCGCGCACGTCGCGCCATCTATGTGGCCACTAAGAAAGGATGCTGTATTACATGGTGTATATAAATAGCTCGCCGTTAGCAGGCTGAGAGACGGTGCTGTCGTGGCGTAACGTCTAACGCGGCGGGCTGCAAAGCGAGAGGTCGCCCGCTCGATTCCGCGCGTCGGAAAGAACTTCCTAATTATTTTTCTTTGTGGCCTTTCTATATATATACATACTTATACATATACGGTGAATGACGGCGACGGGGACGGACATTTTCTAGCCGAGACTGTCCATATAATTGCTATCGCAATAAAAGATTGGATCGCTTTCATTGCTTTGCGGTTTATCCTAGACGGCCATGGGCCTAGTATATTCAAACGTTGGCTCCGAGTTCAGCATGCATAGTTCATGCACGAGTCGCCGTCTGTGTGTGTCGTGTTTGGAACAGTCCAGCAACAGATGATGTACATCCTCGTTGCTGTGTTCGGTACAAACCGTGTGAACATAACAGAAGAGAAGGCAATGCAAGCACATTGATTCGTGTTGAGTCCAAGGCGCGCCTGAGGTCGCGCAACCTATCGGTCGTTGAAGGATATGTTCTATCTCTTAGCTTTTATTGTTATATTTTGCTGTGCAAACAGTGCACGTCAAGGACACTGACAATATTGTTTTTCGCCCATCGGGCGTGCGCGTGAATATGCAACGTGTCGCGCGGCAAAGCATCTCCAGAACACACAAACAAAAATGGCTTCTGTAACGCAAACGAGGCGTAAGAAATGTAAATAACCAGACTGGAGAGACGCCGACGTGAACCGTGTTTCCTGCGAATATTGATGGTTAAAACGGTACGTGCCCTTGACGCATCAGGAAGCTGCTTGGCTAGCGCTATACTTGTGCATGAAAATAAGGACCTGTTGGGCGCAGCAAAGGCGTTACCTAAGGCCTCGCCTGCGGAATACATAGCCGTTTTTCTTTTGCTACGTGCGATCGATGTTTCTTATACAGAGACAGCTTTCACTATGCGTCACATGCAGAACACTGCGTAGGGGCACCTCTGCTCGTGCGTTGTCGCCCAACGTACTCGCGCAGGGCTCGCTCGAGCCTTTTCAACCACGAAGGCTGGCCCCTTGAAGCGCGGAGACGTGCGTTCTGAAAATCGAACTTCTTTCGTAGTTGCCACTGCGTTGCAAGCTGTGTATGAAACTGGAGTAGACAATTTTTCAGCAGTGTTATTATTAAAGGCATACAGCCCTTCAACCATGATTTTCCTGATTAATATTTGCTGTTAAAAATTATTTCAGATCCTCTGTGTGAATGCATCGTGATGACCCTCAAGCTTGCTGTTTTGTCCAGCCGATCTCCCCAACTTAACTCTTCATTCTCATGTGTCTCCGTTTTTCTTAGTCTAGCGTTCTCCCTTTCACTTTCTTATATAGATGAGTAGCAAACATGGCTCGCATCCACTTAGCTTCTTTTGCGATAAAACGAGGCTTATGCTACTGAGTAGACTAGTCTTACTGTACGACGGCACACCCGGCTGCGTGAATTGGAGCTTCTTGATAAAGGTGTTAATTTCGAGCGTTTCCTCGGCCCCATCACCTTCCTGCTTTTGAGTTATCACTTCCTCTCCATCTTATTTAATTAGCAAGAAGTGTGAGAGGTAATGAGACAATTCAGCCGCACGTTTGTTTTTTATATTTCCCTTTGCGCTAGATTTATTGCTCCGTTGTGAGTTTTCGTTTCGGTCGCACTGAAGGCACAGAGTCAATGTGGCAGTTTCGACGAATTAGAAATCACTGTTTCGGCAAGACTTGACTCGGCTTTCCGTGGCCAACGCCGTGGTACCCGCGGCAAATCTCCTGCAGGTTGTACCATTTGCAATGCAGAATGGAAACGCTCACACCTGTTCCCGACATGCGTGCTGTTTACGGGTGGGTCCTTGCACTAAGCTTATTGTATACAACCTGCTGCTTCGGCTGCATAGATAAAGGTACTTGGTGGACGGCCACACTTAGCGCGGTCCGTTTACGGTTACAAGAATTGGCGCAGCTTGCTCTAAGTCACGTAAGGCTGGGTCACGGCAGAACTGGTGGGCACCTAGCTGGTCCTGGCTTGGCTAGGCTAGGCTTTTACCCTCTCACCTCTCTCTTTCCCACCCCATGACATATACTATACTATACATGAGTATGCTTGCTCTCGTCAAGAATTTCTCTCCTTCTCTATCTTTGTCCTCTTTCTCTCTTTCTTTCTCTCTTTCTTTCTCTCTGTAGTCGTTCTCTCGCCCATCAGAGTTATTGCATCTCACGCCGGAGAAATGGGTGCACGTGTTCTGGGAGCAAAGCAGAAGACGCCAATGAAGAAGAGAGCGCATGCCGGTTCATGATGATCGTAATTTTCTATCTGCGACGCGCGGCCAACCTCGAACATAACAGCTCTGCTGTAATACAGTGTCCATTTGTTGGCGAAAGTAACGTATTCATGTTATGTTAAGAAAACACGTGCGTATTAAGAGAAATAAAAAGGCGAATGCACGCAGTTTTAGTACACTCTGCTCTGCATTTCTTACAGCGTACGCGTGAACTTAATGGTACATCTAACACAGAAAGAGAAATATCAACAAGCTAGGTAACTATTGTTCGTTTAATTGTAGTTGAATACATGTGCCTTGACTATGTCTGCGCATTCACGTCTGGCTAATAGACATTACAAAATAAAAGCGCGATGAAGTTTATATTTTTCTTATCAGGGGTAGCTATCATCTAGAAGAAAAAGAACGAAAAATAGACGAGAATAGAGCAGCGCAAGAGAATAAGAGATTCTCTTAATAGAATAGAATAAGGCCCCACACATCGTATACGTATAAGGACCTGTAACGCAAACATATTCCTTTAGAGCAACAACGTTTGGAACCCATCGATGCAGCCTTCTTTGTCAGACGCTGACAAATGGCCTCTATAGGTGGATACAAATGTCTCGTGTGCTGGTCTCTCTAGATAGGAGAATAAAATACCTAAATACCTTACAGATAATGCTTTCCGGCTACCGGCAGGGTCATTCGTTCTTATCAAGGTTGAACTACTTGTATTCCACGTGGGAGGTATATTATTGTACGTCGGTCCATGCAACAAAAGACAATTTTATTTTGTAACCCCCGATCCTCTACCTGCCTTTGTTCATGATCCTAGCCTCCGGCTTGCAGACTGCAGAGAACTCTTCGTTTACTTATAAGCGGGAACCGGCAAGAACTTTTCGAGCGTAGCTGGGTTTTTTCCGTAACATACGGAGGAAGCTAGTCGCGTAAATATTGGCGTTCTTTTAACACGAAAGTGTTTTATGCCGGGGTCCACCAAGCCTTCAGTGACGTATTTCCGTCGCGGAAATGACGTAGAAAAAATGTACACGATCAGATGGCAAAGAAAAAAAGTTCCGTCAACGAGGATCGAACCCACGACCGCTCGGGTCCGCAACAACATATGCCGGGCGCGCTATCCACTGCGCCACGGTCACAGACACCAGTGGCTTTACAAACGCGCCTTTTATATCTACCACTCTCCCGGTCGGCGGGGTGGTGTTGCCCTCTGGGAGCGGTAAAGTAATTCGTCATTACTGTGGCCTCCGCGATTAGCAGCTGCAACGCGTTACACGTCCGTCCCATTCGGCGCGTTTCCAGTAGAAGTTCAATTTTGTCAATGCCTTAACACACCGCGAGGTGGCGACCTCAGCCCGAGCGTCGTAAAAGCGTCGGGCCTCGCTCATAGCGTCACGCTAATCCGAACCAAATGTAGCTCTGAGACGCGCGCCTGCCTCACCTGGCTGTAAACATCGCGCTCCCTGCTCACGCGCGCGCCCCGAGAAAAATCGCGGCCGGGCTACCGGGGCGGCACGACGCCCTTTGCGTTTCCCTCTTGTCTGGCCGTGGGGTTCAATGACATTTGAACATGCCGAGGGATGGCGACCAAGATCTGCGTCCAATATGCGACGCTCTTCTGGCTACCACACCTCGTTCTCCGATTACGCTTTCACCATTAAACTACTACAGCTACCACAACGGTTTGTTTAATCATTGAACATGGACGTTAGTCGTAGGCATAGAGATGTACCACCAAGCATCAAAGTGAGTGCATCAACGTTAAACGGTGCTATATCTGCCAGACATCAATAGACATTGTGCAAACTCTCTTATATCAATGTACAGCAAACATTCAGTTACTTCTATGAGGGCACGTTTTACTTTCGTGTTATTCCGATTCCTATGACGGAGGGATCAACCATGTTTTTTTGGATATTAAGTCACCGCACGCTTCCGAAAACGAAAGAAATTTTGAAAAGGAAATGTGAAGACTGTCGATACTTCAAAAACATTTCAATGAATTACTAAAATTTTACTTTGATGAAATTTTCGTCCCATCTATACAATCCTAGGCACTGAACTTTCTTGAGCTTAATATTTATTGCGTTGACATCATACGTTACACTAAGCTCAAAGTAGACATTTTGAATGTCAGGATAAAAATTACAAGCTATCTTAAACTGCTGATGCAATTACCGATTGCAAATACAATGTATAAAGTAAACTCACTAAACATATATTCTAATACGCCAGCTGGAAGCTCTTAAGCTTTGTATAAAATATACTGTCAAAACTTTAAAAAGAAATAGCTAAGCCTAGCAACGCTGGAGCGATCCTCCTGTCACATTCTGCTTCTACGCTCCATTTGACCACGCAGTGGAGCGAAAGTCTGTGTTTTCGCTAGCAAATCCAATGTGGGTGCCACAGACATTTTTCGTTATGCAAGCCCACAGTTCCCGCGTATGCGAAAAAAGAATGCAGTTCGCCATTTTCCATTTCACGCTGTCCATTCCAATATCCACCAAATGCACTAGCTTCCGCCTTTTGCTAACATTATCGTTCCAATAAAACAAGAACACGGTGTCAAAACAGTTCTCTTAAAAAACCGCTGCTGCACTCATGGCGTGACTGTCGCCGTGAATTGTCTTGCTCGACGCTCTCTTGTGAGTGGGATGGAAAGAAAATTCTGTTGAAGAAAATACGGCTGTGGAATATTCACGTCTACGTATATTACTACGTGGTTCAAAGCCCTTTTTGCACACGTTCTGTCTGGAAGGTAGCTTATTAACGTTTTTTTATTTGATCTGTGCCCCCATGATTGCCAGTGCTCACTCTCTTCTTGCACTTCTACAACAATATATTTTCTGATCGTCTTTCTAGATTATTCACGTACTTGTTTTATTTTATTTTGACAATTCCTTAATATCGTTTTTTTTCCTTGTACTTTAAGAGTAAGATTTCGCGACAGCTTGCTGTTTTTGAAATGACAAACTATCCGTATTTCACAATAAGAATAAAGATAAACAAAACAAAATTACTCTACGAAGCTAAAACAGCAAGAAAGCTGTATAAATGAATTCAGGAAAGATTTTGTGTGTGTGTGTAGTTCGGTATGTTATGTTCTTGCTCCACGAATGCAAAGGTAAAATTTTCTAGCTGAAATGTCAAACAAGATTTGGTGTCCCCTTCACAAGAGGTCCACCATCTAGTGCGGGAAGCGTAAGCTCCCTCTTTCTAAGCTCCTACATATTTTAGTCAGTTACTGACGTAAAATCTGGGAGGTTGCAGTAAGATACCCACAAATTGGTTTTAGGTGCGAAGCACCTGATGCGCTCTGGCTGTCGGCGTATCCTGTAGCCCATCACGGTGTCTCCTGTCGTCGCCCGTCACGGTAAAGCAAGTAGCTATGAAGAAGCGTCCGCTTAGGAAAAGCTCGCGAGAACACGAGCTCGCCTGCGAGGGACAACACCTCGTGCGCTTCTCCGAGTGGCAAGTAACACGGTGCGTTGGCTCAGGAAAGACTTGTTTCTGCAATGGGCGCTGGACGCTGTCTGTAGCAATGAGAGGACGCTGTCCTCTCATCGCTGTTGCCGTGTTCCTATGGGAAACACGGGTGCTTCGCACCTCCCCAGGTCTCACTTTAGTGGAGCTGTCTTTCGCCACTATCTCCGCCGCTTCCTTAGTCTTCGCACTACTACGGCGTAGCTGCCCCAATTTATGTTGTTGTTTGTTTCCTGACGTCATTTCCGTTTCTCTTTAACAAAGAACCTGAGCCACACCGTTGCTTTTTCCTTCAAGAAATGAAAGTTTCTTACAGTCTTTGTTTCTTGTAGGCGTACTTAAAACATGCAAATTAGGTACATAAAAACACTGGCTAGTCCTAAATGGCAAAGAAAAAAGAATTGAAGTGCATGACAAGTTAACTCTAAGAAAACGAAATGATTTATTTTTGGTTGTGCTTTCTCTGTAAACAAACTTTGTGCCACTCATAAGTTACGCCCTAAGTAGGCATACAATGAGCAAAACTTCATCAGTACAGGCGGTCACACAGATCTATTGACTTTAAGTACCTCAGTCCACTTGATGTGTTCCCGCAGGTGTGCGCATGATTCTGTCCGTCTCTCTTTTATTCTGCCTCTCTGTTTGCCCCTTTATCCCTCTCCCCAGTGCAGGGTAGCAAGCCGGACGTGCGTCTGCTTAACATCCCTGCCTTCCCTTGCTTGCTTCTCTCTCCCGATAGTACACCATTCGTGGAAGATGTTTTACCAAGCAACCGGAGATGGCACTAAAAGACACTTGCTACACGTTCTGCGGTTCCCAAACTACGTGATCACTGGTATAAGAAGACGACTTGTTTACAATTATTGGAATGACTATACTATTCCGTTATGCAACTTCAATCAGCCTACTAATGTTTCTTGAGGACATAACTTGTGACTCCCTATATATAATCTTGTGAAACACGTATCATTACCTTTGCGGTTGCGTCGACAAATTGTGGTTACCATCCTAGCATTTCCTTTTAAATGCGAAGCATTTGTAAGCGAACCTCTGGCACTTTAAGCGTATCTATCTATCTACTATCTATCTATCTATCTATCTATCTATCTATCTATCTAATATCTATCTATCTATCTATCTATCTATCTATCTATCTATCTATTCTATCTATCTATCTATCTATCTATCTATCTATCTATCTATCTATCTATCTATCTATCTATCTATCTATCTATCTATCTATCTATCTATCTATCTATCTATCTATCTATCTATTATCGATCTATCTATCTATCTATCTATCTATCTATCTATCTATCTATCTATCTAGCCGCCTACGTCTGGCGGCTCTCATGATCGCCTCCTTAACTCGGTTGTAGATCAGGATTGGCATGGGAGGGTAAAGGTATTTGACGAATATGACTGTCGGGTCATGACATGAATAATGTGAAAATCCTGTCGCGTATGTCGTCAAACACTTTTGCTCCAGAGGCACATACCCGTTTACCACGGGCCGCGGGTTTACGGATATGAGCCACAGGTGATTGACAGTGATGTCTACCAGGAACGGCGGGAACAGATATTGGTAATTTAAATGCGAGAGCGTGAGGAAGAACTGACATCGGCAGCGTTGACCCGATGAATGGAAAGAATAAAAATTAGGACCCCAACGGGAATCGAACCCAAACATTCTGCGTGGCAATCAGGTATTCTACTACAGAGCCACGCCAGGTCTATAAACTGGTTTGGAAAAACAGCCTGTACAGGCGTAATGTCGGTGCAACGTCAATTGTGGTTGTGGGGCCGGCTGTTTAATTTTACAAGAAAGCAATAAACAATGTACTCCTACGATGTAGGCGTCATATCAGATTAACGTCTGTGGTTCCAGTGTTGGCTCCGCTTTTGCAGCAGTCTAATAAACATTGCATTTGTATTCCTATGATTCAGCAAACTATATTGAAGCATTGCTGGACACCGGAGGAATACATTAGTGAAATTTACGTATGATATTCACATGATTTCACCATAAAGTGCTACTACACTTACGAAAAAACGTCGATCCAACTCGTAACGATTGGCTCAAAGCCATAAAATAAAGCATGAAGTACTCGCTCACTGCTTCGCATGAAACCGGTTACCACAATGCGTGGGATCTGCCGAATTTTGTTCTACTTACTTTCTCTGCGTTTTTAAGAACGCTGTCCTTACACGGTCTGAATAACACAAATTTAGTACGTCGAATTCTCGTATCTAACAAAAGAGAACTATGTATCTATTAAACTATGATGCATTTATGAGCTGAGAATTAAAAGGCTAGGATCAGTAAGCGTCTGCAGTTCCATCACGGCACACTTTAACGACATTCAGGAGAACCGAGACAGTTCCGGGGCATCCCATATTGCCTGACAAATGACGAGCCTTTTTTTATTTTTGTAGCGGGTGCTTTGCGGAATAAACTTTCAAGGGCAGCCGACCATGACATACTCTCCTAAATGGACACAGCCGCCATGAACGTTAGATGTGAAATTCGGGCTTCGCACAAATCTGGCATTCTGTTGCCTACGCAGCTTTTTCATGCGGTTTTGCGTTGCTCTTGCTAGGTAACGGGCAGTTAACTGCGGTCGTTAGAGCTTTAATTAGGCATCGCCTCGGTGATGGTGTAACACACAAAAAATACGCAAGAGAAAGCACAGCGTGGTGCATACAGCAATTTAAAAAAAAAGAAGAAAGCCGTGTGATGCATGTTCTTCTTGGTTTAGTGGTAAAGTTGCTGAAAAATAAATCAGCACAGGCTTTGAGAATAAACAATGTTATCTACTCTACCTATCTTCCCGCCTTCCTGTTCTCGGTATATAACTCCTTTTTTCGGTGGTCAGGCATTAAACGCTGCATGCGCTACCACTGCCCTTAAAGAATAATTAACCTCCGCGGCTTAATGAGCAAACTTGACTTCAAGTAAATATTTATGTTCTCAAACAAATGTAAATGCGATTATTCACTGACTACTTGAGATCTTTATAATGGGGTCTCTTAATTGAATGAGCCTTTTGAACTTGTTAATTGTGTTTTGTTTTATTTCTATTCACTTATTCACTTTCGATAAATTTTGCTCAGCTTTCCTTTTTCTGTCTTTCTTATACCGATACATTTCACCTTAATTTTCACCGTCGCTTGCTTACTTCTTTATAAAGAGATGTCTTTATGTTTAAGAACCGTGTCTTCACTATCTTTTTTTCTGCCTTTAACAAGTGAAGTTGCTTCTAATCCTTTTGCCATTTTAGCTAACGCAGACGCACACACTGACGATAAGTAATTTATAAGTGTTTTCATTGAAAATAATACAAATCCGTTGCTCACACTCAGGCAAGCAACTTAGCAATGACAAGTCGCTAAGAAGCGGTAGTAATAGCTCTACTCCTTGACTGATTCTCTACGTGCCCTCTCTCCTCTCCTCCAGTGCAGTGCAACCGACCAAGTGCAACTGGCTTTACCCTCGTGTTTTTGTTTCTTCTTCTCTGGTGAGAAACCGCATTACGCCAAGTCGTTATTTTGCAGCGATTATGACAAGCGCTCGCTCTTCAGTTTGCCTTACAGTGTGCACTGTTTATGCCGCGGCCCACTTAGAAGGTTAATATGTACAGTCACATATCAGTTGCAACATGGTTTCCATGATCGATAGGGTCCTAAATTTACTCAGTAAACCTGCAAATGTTAAAAAATCTCCGATGAAAATTGCAGTGACCAAAGCAATCGAAGCTCTATTTAGTATACATGTTTCTCTTGTGTAGTAGCTGCTGCATTCCGTTCGCTCCACTTACCCCGTGGACATCGCGCGGAACAGTGGACGCGGCTGTAATGCTTAAAAAAAGATTTAGTGCTCCAAAACAATATTTTCACCGATTTTGTTTCTGTTTTAATGACAGCTACGTCGTGTACAGTGTGTGGGCGATCAACCAGCTTCTACCGCAAGTTCGTTATTTCATGCGGGCTTGCAGTTTATCACCATCCATTGACTCTTTCATATTGATAGCGTTGCCGAATTGCATGATTCTTTTTCTCTGATGTGTACTGGAGGCTGAACCATCCATATCGTAAAATGCTCACAGTAGCACAAAAAAAAAAAAGCTATGTGTAAGAGACGCAACATGTACGGTAAGTCACCGTACGTACGGTTCGATGAATAGCATGAGTGCAATCGGGGCAAAATGTTTGCTAAAAAAAAACTTGCGCAAGTTCTTCGAAATAAGGATTGTTTATTGCTGGGTGATCTCACGAAGAACGCCAGCTCTGGAACAAAGGTGTGTGTGCGGGATTCAGGCTATTTGAGGCATGTGTGTGGATTACGACGCTTACAAAAGAAAGTACAACTGACAATAAAGTCGATTGAGCCTTCACTACGCTTAAAGGAAAACAAAATGGGAGCTTTATGAGAATCGCTTAGGACGCTAATGAGAACCAATCTCTGCCATGACGCAACACCTCCGAGTGAGGAGATGCATCAAGCCAGCGTTAACGTTGCGTAAACTACGTTCTTTGCGTGTATTACGTAATTCGGCGGTACCTGGTACCCGCACTGCGGGCCGTCCTGGTTTGCTTGAATACAGGAACAAGCTGCGAAACGCCAAGGTTCAACAAGAAGTAAGCCTGAGAAAGTAAGAGGGGCGCTTAGGATGGTGCTATGTTCTGCAACTCTTGCGGGAGCACGGTTCGGCGCCAAGGAGTCTTCGGCGAAGTTTCTTATTCCTATTATTCCCCTTAACCACGCTGTGTTTTTCTTGGCCTCTCGCTCTCTATTTATCTCTCTGTTTATCCTACTCTATTTGTCACTCTCTCTCTCTGCCCTGCGTGCCTTGCATGTCGACAGCCATCGCTGACTCAAGAGATTTTATACCTCTTCTCCGGATTTACTTTTTAGGTGTGTAGAACTTTAGGGGCCCGGCTTGTCCATCCATAGATCTCATGTGACGTGATCACGCTCACAATCAAGTGGTCAATACAGGCCTAAAACAAGGCTAGCAAGGCTCAAAACGAGGTAAAAATAAATGAACAAACAGGAGTTAAAATATGATTAACAGAAATAACTAAGAAGTATTCGCAATAATTAACTTAAAATCGATAAAAACACTTCGGAAACATGCGGCTGACACCCATGCCGCGCAACAGAGGGCGCCACCGCCTCTCAGGTGCACGCGATTGCTCCTCCCGCCGGTGCTTCTCAGGCACCAGTGTTACGAACTCCTGCGAGAGATCATTCATAGACAGATACTAACAATAGCAGAGCGGTAATCACTTGCCGCCCGCGCTACGCACTTCCTCAGGTCTCACAGCAGTGAAGCTGCTTTTAGCGCAGAATTTAGAACTACACCAGTCGCTACACAAGAACGACATTAGCGCTGGATGTGATTTGTAGCATCTTTCAGTGACGCTAGCGACTGGCGGCAGAACTTTTTTTTTTTTGAAATCTACTTCAGGCTCCATTCGATGCTGGTGTACTTAATGAAGACGTAAAGAAAAATGCGGCCCCGATGACCTTCTTGATGATTATCTGTAGAAGCGAAAACGCGGAGATTTAGTTAATGTATATGTCTATGTCGACAACATATGCATCGGTACATGCTTTCATACTGAGGTGGTTGCAGCTTGCGATATGCCAGTTAACTAACAATGCAACCCATCACTTGTAAAGTGTGCTTCTTCATGTCACATGAATGTCTTACAGAGAAAACACGCTTTACAGGAAAATAACTGTATTGTTAGATTTTTCTAAAGCTTTGCCTGTAAGGCTAGCGCGTCAGTTAAAAAAGCACACTTCACTGGAGCTAAATATCGCGTGTTGTATGAAACGACGTGGGAGGGTGCTACTTTTCGTTTCCATTCACACTGTTCTTTTATCAGCTACAAAAATAAGATTCGAGCAGCGTGATAAAAATATAACAGCTTGCAATCAGCTGACTACGTAGAATAGCTCGTAACTCAAAACGTTTTTCTGAGCTTGCTATTAAGCTCGCTATTACTAAGTTCGCTACAATAAAGCTTTCTCTTACTAAGGAACGAGAGAGTGGTCAGGCGACGGAAAACGCACGACGTGACAACCTTAGAAGAACTTCTTCCTGCCAACTAAATCATGGGGCACACAATAAATGAATGTAATATTGTATTCCGTTGTGTGTGTGTGAAGTTAACGCTTTTTTTTTTACATTTTAACTTCTTTTGTCCTTTTTTTATCTAATATTTGACTCATTTACATATATATCATTTTTAAATTCGATATTTTAATCGCACTTTCTTGATTTTTCTATTTTGTGCAAACCATGTATGAATTAGGAGACCGGAGGTGCGTACCGGAATTAAAGGATAATTGTGTCATAGAAACCGGACATGCCCACAAACGGGAAACGCGTAGCCGAAAGTCAGTTGTGTTGGACAGCAGCACCGCGGCTTCTATTTACATTTTTTTATTCTCTTTCTCTCATGCCTGCACTAACCATAACGCAGGCTAACCATAAAGGCACGTTGGCCTGTCCTGGACAAAGGACGCCTATCTTTGCCTATAATCACGAAATATAGATCCTATTATCTGTATTTCTTCATTATTCTTTCAAAGCGCCTACTCTCAACATAGCAACATATTCAGACCGGCTACCTACTTCAAAAAACAGGAAAATTTGAACTGGCTTATTAGCTGCCATTGGTTCGGCATTTAATAATAGTCAATTTTCATGTTAATCATCGATATCCCAACTCTTGTTTTCATGCCCGTCGCATCAAGTTCTAGTTTACAAATATCCGTGACTACATTGATCAAGTGTTGGATTCAGTGTTCTTAAATGGCGCGTATCTCTTCGAGAACATCTGTATGTGCATACATGGCATGAGCGTTTAAACTAGCGGGCATTCTGTATGAACATTGTTTGGCGTCATGGTAGATTTACTAACAGTAGGGGCTGATGTAAAGTTTCGACGGGAATCGGGAACTGAAAGAAGCAATATTTATATATAATTTTTTTATCTTCCTATACGCTAAGTTTACAATCCACTCAAGTGAAACTGAAACAGACTGGTCGGCTTCCAACTCATAAATCAAGTTAAACGATCTAAGGCAGCGGACTCAACAAAACTTGCACCAGAATGGAATGAAGAAAAAAAAACAGAAGTAAGAGAAGCGACGACATTATTTTTTTCGACAGGGCGAGGCTGCATGCCTTCTACAAAAACGCTATTATTTGTGTATATACTTTTCATTCGCTGTTTACACTTCCTTTGGAAAGGGTAGTTCGGTGATGCGCGCACAAAATAAACAATCGAATGGTCATTCTGTTTGTCCGGGAAGAGTGCGTTTTTGATGTGTCAGGGAAAATTAGAATCAACATTGGTGGACATGGCGGAGAAGAGTCGGGAGTAAAACTTCGAGGGGGCAACGTAAACAAGCTGAGGATCGAGTGCGCCTTCAGAGTGAAAGAAAACAACGGCACTGCGGACGAGACGCGCACTAAGTGCACACCACTTTTTTGTTCGCTCTTCCTTGTGTACTTGCTCCGCATGAAAAATACAAGCCAATGAAGAAGACGGGAAAGTAAAGAGTCCCCAAATTAGAACAACTAATCGCATTTTCTGTATTCTAGGCTGGAATTTCGTAGAAAGCCGTTACAATAGGTGCAACTGTAAGAAGAGGTGGTAGCCAATGCGTGAGGTTTGAAATCGAAAGCCTTGTCTCTCCTTGCTTTCCCCCTCCGCCCTGAAATCGAACGTGCCTCCTATGTGGCAAGCTCAGTTGCCAACGAAACGTTTGTGAAATTGAGTTTCTGGGGTGGGTTTTCCTAGGCTAAGGAGACTAGGTTTTCGACGATTTCGATGTGTTTGAGAGCAACCTTGCCTATTGCTTTCTTCGAGAAATCGACATTGTGTTAAACACTGGTCACAGTTTATGGCGATTCTCTAGACTCAGGGCTAGACTGAATAGGCGGCTGCAATTTCTAGGCAAATGCGCAGAAAAACTACGCCGAAAGGTAAGAACTTCGTTCTCAATATGGTATACGTCCTTCTGAGTCACCTGCAAGATGGTCCAATCCTTTACTTGTGCTCAGGAGAAGAACACAGAAGGTTTAGTGCTTGTTTCTCCGCGCCTTCAAGTTTTCTACAGCTCAACGTGGCACTCCACTTGCTCCAGAAGAGGGTCTTCCTTTTGTCGACAGACTTACCTTTACTTCGCTTGTTTTATTCCTTTCACCTTGAACTCAGTGTTTCTCATACTCCTCGACTTTATTTATTTTTGAAGGCCGGGGACTGCGAACGCGAAATAGACGAATAACTCAGCGAGACAAGCAGAAAATGGCTCCGCTTGTCGTAGACGGCGACGCTTTTTGAAAGGCTCCACTTTCGAATTCCCAGTGAGCAATTTCGGGCGATGGAATTTCTCCGATTTCACTTTCGGCCTGAAGCGATCGATTGTGATATCGCATGGACCGAAACCTGCCCGAACTGTCAGAGGGCGGATGAGAGCAGCGACACCGCTGCCAGAAGTTTATGCTGTGGCATACGTTGCGGAGTGCTTTTCGTAGCAGAGTAGCGATAGAGAACAACGTTATTTGGACGTCTTCCAAATGCGCTTTCATTATGATAAAATAGCCATATGTGGCAATGAGTGGAAAGCGGTGAGAAAACTTATGAGAAGGTTTTTGTGGAATTGCTTTGGTCACAGCTACAAACACTCTGAAATGAATCGAAATGAAACTTTGAGCAGTACTTAACAAAAGTAGAGTAACTAAATCTTAAACCAGAGCAGCAAGGCGTTCGAACCTAATGTAAGAATGAAAGTTCTTTATACAGAGAACCCATGTACATTTTGAGATTTGCAAAAGGGAAACACTACTGATTTCCACAGACTAATGAAGACCTTCCAAATGCATGCAGGTAACCGAAACCAAATTTTGAAATAGCGCTGTTGCCACTACCTTCGACAGAGCCCAGTATAACATCAGTGCTTAATTCACTGGAATTAGCAGGCGATGATGAGCAGAGCATCGTTTGCAAGCGGCCATCTGTCATCTGTCATCTGTCTCATTTCGTTCCTGCATCAGAACACGCTTGACGGGGGGGGGGGGGGGGGGTAAATAGGCGGTCTAGACGCCATAGGTGCATTGTAACTATTCGGTACCGCAAACAAACATCACAGAGTAGAATCGGGACACAAACAAGAGCTTGCTGAAGCTGCCAATTATTTGCAGAAGAAATATATACAGGAATAAAACTTCTGAAGAGAAGAAAATATAGATCAGGGATAATGTCGACTAAGTTCAGCTGCCGCACCGAGATGAACTCTCACAATCTAAAAGCAATATAAACGGTGAACCTACACTCTAAGAAAAAAATTACACCATCTCCCACTCAAGGGAACCATGAGGGGATGCGAAGGAGCATTGGGGGCGCACACCAACTTTCCGTTACGTTCACTCGGCGTTTCCGTTAGTGTGTGAGGTTTGTGGTTGCTACAGCTGGCGCCAACGCTGACGTTACAACTCATCTGAACGGGAGCGAAGAGAGAATGACGGAAGCCGACCGAGCGCACGTGCTTACATACACATGAACTGGGGGAGGGAGAGAAGAGACTGGGTTACAGGCTCTATTTGGCTGCGGCGCGGCTTCATCACGTGGGGGAGGAGAGGCTGCGCCGCGGCTGCAGCGTGGGGGAGGAGAAGAGAGAAAGCGACCGAGCACCTGCGTAAAGGAGGAAAGTGGGAGAGAGAGTAGGCACATGCGCAGTGGAGCGCGGACGCCACCGCCGGACACAGCAGCCCCTAGCAAAAGCTGCTTCTCATCTAAAAAAAGAGTCCTTTGACTCTTTTTGAAGAGTCCTGGCTTGCCACGTATATGACTCTCTTTAAAGAGGCGCGTTGACACTCTTTTGGGAGTCATTATACCCTCTTCTGAGAGTCGTGTGGCCCACAACAGAGTTAACGTGCCTCTATAAAAAGGGTCATATACGTGGCAAGCCAGGACTCCCCAAAAAGAATCAAATGACTCTTTTTTTCTTAGAGTGTACATAGTACTTCAATATTGCTTTGTAAACAGGAATAATTAAACCAGGTACGTTGCAGAAACAGTGATATCACACAGATAGCACTCTTTTTTGCTCTAAGGGAACCTTCAGCAATATACCCCGTTTTATGACTCGTGATTGCAATGCAATACCGAAGCACCATGTTAGTCCACCGTGTTTATCGCTTTGAGATTGTGATGCTTTGTCTCTGGACACTTTCCACCACTTACTGTATGAGCGTCGACTGTAAGCATCCATGTGCTATTTCTTACTTTTCCCATGTGGGTAATAAGGCTGGATGTTCCTAGCTTCATATTTTTTCTTTCACTGCAAAACTTAGTTTTGCGTTAGAGGAATTTGCGTTTTGTGCAGTGTGTGTATCATACAGTAGAGTGTTGGCCTTTTCCATTCGGTAAACAAAGTCCGTTCACGGTACCAACGCCTATTGCGTGTTTTGTTATTTCTGCCTGACAGAGACGTCAAAACGTCTTTCACTTTCCGCTCATCCGGCACGCACTCGAAGATAACAGAGGCGCCATTAGTTTATTACTAGACGCACTCATAATGCTTAATGCTGACAGCAATGTCCTCCCAGAAAATGTTATACGGCACTGGACTAGACCCACATGGCTTTCGCAATGTTCAAAAGGCGGCAACCCGCATACATCCGTATTTATCCTCGGTCATAACCATTTCTATCCCCTTTGTTATCCACGCACAGTTTATATTGTAGCAGGGTATATAAATAAATATTCTGTTACAACTAAATACGGCACGCATGCTTGTCAGCTTACTATTTTGTTTGTACATTGCACGCATGTAAACTGTTTATTATGTGTATGAGCTGACGATTCACAGTACTTCATGTCATATTTTTCAGTTATCTCAGCATCACGACAATGTAATCGTCTGGAATGAATATTTCCAGCTATTGCTTTATAATGTTACCATACTTGAGCTGTGTAAAGTATTATGGCTCAAAACCCTACTGAAACGTTTCGTGTGTCATTCCAATATTTCCGTATGTTTCCGTAAGAATCTTACGGAAATATACAGAAAATATATGAAAAATATACGGAAAACATATACATTCCGTATGGAAACATATAGAATTATTGGAATGGCATACGGAACGTTTCAGTAGGGAAGGAATGCTTTATTGGAGAGCTTCGTATTAGTTTCAACCTCTTGGAGTACTTCAGCGAACGTCGAAAGCAGAATATACGGATGCGTTCCCACGTCACTCAATCAGAATGTAGCAGCCTCGATAAAAAAAAATTACAGCATATCCACGGGTGAATGATGAGCTTGGGCGAAGCTCCTGAAGCAATAATGCTCTCGGGATCCGCTTCTCGTTGAGCCCGTTTCGCAGCGGCGTCCTTGGCGCGCACCGTCTCGGGATCCGCCTGGCCGCCGCCAAGCGAGCGCCAAGCAAGCGAGCCTCTCGGGATCGAGAGGCTGCCGCCAAGCGGGCGCGGCGCCAGGCGGATCTCGAGGTGGTGCGCGCCCGCGAAGCCGCCGCCAAGCGCGCGCGGCGCCAGGCGGCAGACTCTCGAGCTCGCACCTCGGGATCCTGCCGACGAGCACGAGACGCAACGGCCTTCCGCACCCGGCGCTCCTCGTCGTCCATGGTCCGCCAAGCAGCACGATCCGGCAAGCGCACTCCTCCACGTACGGCGACGATCAAGGAGAATGAGAGATAACGGGCGCAGCAGCCAATCTGAGAGCAGCGGTACCTATAACGCCATCTAGCGTGCATTCACCCAATCGCCATATTGCACACATCTCTATGGGACAGCGCTATCTAGTATATCGTGACCCAATTGCAGTTTGCATGCATCTCTATGGGACAGCGCCATCTATTGAATGATACGGGAGACGCGACGGCGGGGGAACGCCGGACGGAGCGACGACCGACCAGGTGATGCTATAAGGAGCTTCGCCACTAAAAACTGCTATACTCTTCTTGCAGTTGTTTTTGCCAGACGTATATGTACGTAATCAATTCCCTTGAGAGTTAGACAAATAGCTTCACGACATTATTCTATTGATCTGTAATAAAAATGTGGAAACGCTTGATTTAAAGGCAACTATTAGAAATCGTTTACTTGAAATCGTAAACACATTGAAGGTAACATTTATAAGATAAAGACTGTGATGTTAAGATGCATGAGGAAGAGAAAATAAGAAATTGATATCTGCATGGGTTTGACAAATTACGTAATAAAATTCATATATACATGGGCTTTGGCTCTTCCCGAGAGGGTTAAGAATGAGGTGCCGGCCTTAATTTCCAGGACAACTATCGCCTTATTTCTTTCCGTTTTATTGCCCTTTTCTTAGCATTAAAGATATGTAACATTCACTCGCAGTTCCTATATATCTGATGGTGCCTTAGCTTACGAGCTGCTTGTATAATGCTGCATGTGGGTATTACATATCAACCAGGTTTCTATGCCAAAAGAGCCGTAAATAATGTGTAACATTCACGCCGCGTCCTACATTTAGTGTCTTATATTTCGCTTACCAGCTGCACACGAAACCGCTCGTGAAGACAGCGATGTTGTAAACACTGTCGCTGTGGACTTCTCGACTAGGGATTTTACAGAAGATGTCAAAGGAAAAAACAAAACCTCTTTTTCTCAAGTTAAAGAAAACAAAACAAAAAAAAATCACAATGTCCTCTTATGGTGTAAGCAGCCGTACCATCGCCGGCTTAAAGGATCCCGGAGCGGCACTAAAAAGCGAGCACGAAGACCGAGTTAGGCCGCAGGAGCTGGAAAAGGTTCGCCTCAAGTGAGATGGTTGGATTTTAAGGCATCTTGTTTGGAACGAAACTTCGTGCGACAGCGAAATAGAAGCCGGCTATGTATGCCCTCGCTTCTGAGCGCTGTTCGCGGCTTTTGAACGTGATGGTGTTACCATGTTCTAACGGAGAACACGCCGTGTTGACAGTCGCTGTTATCCTAGTCGAAACTGGTATCCTAGTCGGAACTGGTTACCGTTTACGTAAGGTGTAGGAGCCTCGTACAAGTAAAGTCGGTTAGGGAGACTCGGGGAGTGCTTCTGCGAGTGTGTTGTTTTTGCAACCGCTCCTGGCTGCTGAAGCGCTGCCTAAGCGGTTATGCGAAGCTGGGGATTAGCGGAATATTGATATTGAAGCTGCACAGGGAAGCCTTTAATGTTGAAGCCAGGCTTGCCATTTAACCTGGTGTAGCACAGCACCTTACTCCTGCGCCATGTCTTTAACAAAGGTGTATTATTTTTCTAACGATGTCCCTTTAATAGAACAGATGCCTAAGCATATTTGTGCGTGTCTTATTTATCCATGCGCTTACAAATTCGGCGATACAGAACTACGCAAGAACTAATTGAATTCCCGTCTACATTGTGTGATGTTGCATAGGCACAGTGTTCCTCAACAATGGCTGCCCAAAATTTGCAGCAAACTCGGTGCAAGTACGACTTACCCGATTTCTCTCCTCTGCAGAGTCATTTCTCCATGTCTCGACGTAAAGCTTTGCAGTTCATTTTCTTGACTGCTGACGCCCTATCCTTAGCGGCTGCGTTTCAGGGTAGCCAAAACCACTTTTTCTTCGAACGATAGAACCAATGTAACTTGGCTTTACTTTTCTTACTTTTGTGAACTATAGAAAAGTGTCTATTTAGAACAAGTGCCAAGAACTGTCCTCAGCAAGCCTTTTCTTGAAGCCATTATGAGCGTTCTATGGCATTTAGATTAGTTCAAGGATTCGGCACTTTTATACTTTTTCTTCAGGTCGTACGGAGTGATTGCTTGATCCGTAGTGTGACACAGACACACGCACGCACACACACTCATATATAAATATATAGATATATAATACAGGATACACGTTATAGGTTTCAAAACAGGAGAAAGTGCCTCAGATCAGGCTGGCCGACGTTTCAATAGGGGACCTATCTTTGTCAAAGGCGCCTTGTCATCCCTGGCGTGTTAGTTTTAAGGGGTTAGTGATGACGTCATGTCCAGCGGTGGCGCGTCTGTTGCTGTTGGTAATTTCTGCCTGGAAAGAGAGAAACTCGAAAGCAGAGGAGTGTAGCCCTTGCCACATTTCAACAGAGTTTGCAAACACGTTCGGGTCTTCTGCCATGTCAGAGTTAAAGGTAGCTGCAAAGAAAGAAGAAAAAAAAGGAAAAAAAAAAGGGGGGGTACAACCAAGCGAGAGGGCGAGTGCAGCCATCACAAAGAGCTGCAGAAGGTGGTGAGGAAGGAAACTACAGGCGGGGAGAAAAACCGGGCGGCTTACGTTTAAATGTCCGCCAAGGAGCTGCAGAAGCAGAAGGTGGTGGGGAAGGCAGCTACAAACGGCAAAAAAAAGAAGGTACTCGGGGGCGGCGTACGTTTAAAATTCCGCCTGCCTACTTTAGTTATTCTATGGAATATGGAAGTGTCAGGAGGGCTGATAAGTTTTCCCCATGACTGTCTCTATAGCGCTCTCTGACATCAAGGTTCACTACTAATTTCGCATCATGGGCTCCAATCTCGTCAAATGCGGTGTTTCACAATGCAACAACGCAGTTTCAAAACATGCCACATTGATGCATTTCCATTTTACCGTGTAAGAAGCTAAGATATTTGTTGCTGCTGAGAAAAAAAAAAGGCATTAACGATGGAAAAAGATACCTTAAGAAGAGAAGGAAAGCGATAGGCCAGTCACATTTCCTCTGGCTCACGAACCCGGGACACCTTTGACGCTTGATCCCCTGGCAATTCTCTGAAGTGAGCCCGATACCCAGAGCTTTAGCTCTCGTCGACAGACTCTCTTTACCCATTTCTTTTTTTAATGGCATCCCGCTTATACTTGACTTTTCATATTCAATCTTGAACTTTCCTAGCTCGCTTTTCATGTCCGTACGCTCGTTGAAACTTTTGCTTTTCGAACCTACAGCCGCTATCTTCTCTGTAGGTGCAGTCTTATAGATAAAGAAGCCACTGAAGAATATGGCGTTAAAGAGCGTGGGCAAAACTCACATACGTACACAGCAGACAGGCGACGCTTTGTCGCGTGTTTCTTTCAAAGGACGTAAACCTTTTCTACTTTTTTTCCTTCTTTTTTTAATCTATTTCAACAAGGCATTCATTCAAGCATGCTAATAACTCTTGCGTCTTACTTCGCAGGTTAGCCTATCATTTATAACATTGAAGCGTGGAATCTGTCTCAGTGGTACAGTGATTACGGTGCTCGGGTGCTGACCCGAAAGTCGCGGGTTCATTCTCTGCTGCTGCAGTGCTGTTTCGATGAAGGCGAAGGCGAAATGCCACAGGCCAGTGTGCTGTGCGATGTCAGTGCACGTTAACGAACACCAGATACTTCATATGTACTGATGGGCTAGTTGGTGAGCCATGATATTTGATGAAACAGCGCACAAAACGGCAAATTCACGCACACATAAAATGACACAAACACAAGCGCTTGTGTGTCATTCAGTGTGATTTTATGTGTGCGTGAATTTGTCGTTTTGTGCTCTGCTTCATCAAAAAATACCAGATGGTCGAAGTTTCCGGAACTCTTCGCTACGGCGTGGCTCATAATCATATCGTGGTTTTGGCACATAAAATCCCAGATATTGTTATTGCTGAAGCGTGTAAACGGAATGGTTAACCAACTCAATGTCATTATAGTAAAACGGGACACACACCATACTCACGGACATCAACGTACGCGTATTTGACTGCACCGACAGCACGAAGTAGTAAGAGTGCGCCGGTAAATTTTATACTGCAGATGTATCCTTGTAATATCTGCCTACCTCTCCCCATTGTCATCTGCGACCCATAAGTCGATCCGTCGCTATCTCGCAATCTATTACATGAAAAGTCGACATAATTTTGTTATTCTGTAATTGCTCACTGTCCTCACTTAATTCAATGTATGCCGGTTGCCCTTACCTAAGCTTTTCAGTCCTTCTTGCGACGCTCATTTTTTATTCACCTTCCTGTGAAGATACTGCGCACCAGCGTAGGAGAACAGGAAGTTGAGACAGTTGCTAGAGATTGATCTTGTTGCGTGACTGCCCTATTCTTCAATTTGACGAATTGTCTTGCGATGCTTACGAACAACTACGCGTAGCAATCCCTAACTCATCTATTTCGCAATCGCACGTTCACACCGAGTTTTTTTTCTTTATTAGTTTCTACGCCTAAATAATTTGAGTTTCTTGCTCGAACAAAAAGAAATATCTTTTTTTTTTTCTAAGGTTGACATGCTTCGTGATTACTAAATCTTCATCGACTAGCTCACGTGCCGCGCTTGCAAAAAAGAGAAGAAAACTGTTCCTCTTTCCAAACGAGACCGGGTACTCATTAGTTTAAACCTACTTCAGATTACTACACTGCAAGGGTAACGGTACTCACTGCCGCAGTCTCACTTGTTTGCTTTGTCTTTTTCTATTTGGAGTTAGACCGACGCGCGACTACGTTCAGCTTTCTTTCTTCTTTACTATCTTAGGGAGGAGAGACAGCTTTGGGCCTCATTCTACGATGCCATCGTAAACGTCTTGACGGGTAATTACCTACCTTCCTGACAAGCTTTCAGGTAAGTAACATTACGACTGACCGAGAAATATACTGACCATCGTTCTAACAAGAAACAAGGTTGGCGGCGTGGAGTGTCACAAGAGTGCTCCTACAGAACATGTACTTTGCGAACACTTCTCTTTCAGCAAGTTCGATCGTAGGCATTCGTTCTCATTAGTAGCAGCTGTCGCAGTACTATCGGTTGGCCCTCTGTTCGATGAAAGCAGAATTGGCGCGCTAACGGGGGATAAAAGCACTTTGCGCAACTTAGAGCGCGCTAAGCTTAACAGGGCAAAAATACATGAAGCCATCTCGTGCTTGCTAAACTGAAGCTATCCCCCGCGTTCGTATTTCGTTGGTCTGTCTCGATGCATTGTGAAGCTTCGATGTTTTAATTATCGTTCCTTTGGGAGCCAGTCGAAGGAAAGTAGTGCGCAACCTGATCCTAATTAGCCGACAATTTCATGGGCTCAGTGGAACACTCTGTTAGCGTTAGATGTCCCCACATACATTACAGCAGCTAGGTTTATAGGAGATTGAAACATGAGTAGTAGCATGCCGAAGCATTTACAAGTGTCGTGATTGAGAAGCGCTTGTAAATCAGGTCATATCCTTTCTTGGCCCATACAAGGTTTTTACGGCGCTCGATGTTGGCACTCTCTGAAGAATCTGCTATTTAGTCGTCAACAGACAAGAGATGAAGGAAGCGGCTCGCTACTTGTTTTAAACAGCACGTTTTCGTTGTCTACATAGTGTGTTCTACCATTAACATAATTTTGGTGTGTCAGTAGAGGTGTGCGCGCTTTTTCTTGTGGCTCTTTTGTTCATAAGCACTGCTGAGGTTTTTAAGAGAGACGAACTTGGACAAGCGGCTGTGACAGAAATGTCGCGTACCACGCAAGACTGACCGACTGATTCTGTGTGTGCAGTGTCATGTGCTATCTTTCTATCTTTCTCTCTCTTTCCTCTACATCTTTAATATCCCCCACCCTCTCCCCATGTGTAGGGTAGCAAACCGGTTGTCCTATACTGGTTAACCTCCCTGCCTTTCCTTCTCTATTACTTCTTCTCTCTCTCTTGTGATAGAAAATGAAAGAGAGAAAAATGGTGGTGCTGTTTGCATCGCACGGAACGTTCTTACAAAAGTTCTTACGAAAGAAAGCCTGTCTTATTCAGCACCACGATGTTCTTTCGGGACATTTTTTCTTTGACATTTCGATTTCTTCACTCTACAATCTTCACGCTTCATTTCTTCACTCTTCACAGTGTGAGAAAACATTCCAAAACCATCACGCATAGACTGTTTGGAAGTTGTAAGCTTTAATTAGAACACGCGCATCTTCTTCGTCCGTACGAGACCAGGGTTAGGAAGCAACCCCCTAGTCAGCACTGCCACATTACGGCAGCAAGTACTTGTACGTTTTCATAGCCCCCAAATGGACCTCAGCCGTTTAGGCGTTAAACAAACACGCGCCGAGATACTGCACAAAAATGGGCCTCAAGAAGGAAATGCCTGGGAAACGGATAAGCCGTCTGATGCCTTCTTTCATCCACGGCAGCCATCGTTATTTGAGCAGTACGCGGCGAACGAAGCACGGTAGGTAGGCGGGTAATCTTTCCTTAGAGCAAAACTGTGAGGCAGTGACTGAGAGGGAGATAGACCAGAGGACTTAGGGGGCGTAAGGAGTGGTAGTTTTAGCGGTGCGCCCGTAAAAAAAGCCGCCGGGAAGAGACTGATCGAAACCGTCATTAGCCTTCCGGGGAGAAAGCCTTCTTTGGTGTGAAGGCTTTCTTGAGAGCACTGTACACTGACCTGTGGAACTACGGAAGAGTCGAGAGCTCATACGCGAACGGAGATTGTACTGAAGAGTAGGCTTTTTGGCAGGGTTGGTTCATGATTGTGAACCAACCTTCCCGAATGATATTTGTGCGAGACCTGCCCTCAACGCCACGGTCTGTGTCTCTTCTTCGCCCCGTCTTTTACCTACTATTTTCGGCTCGTAATTAGGAGACTCTACTGTTATTTGCTTTACGAAAAGGCAAATGCTTGAACGCTAACGCACGAGAGAAGGCAAAATATTGAGAAATGTATTTAAGTTATATATGTTTGCATCCGTGTGGTTGATGTCTCAAATGGAAGTAGTCTGGTTGTGTGGTTTGAGGTCTTGAACATGACTATCCTGTAGCCTGATATGTGTGAGCAAACACATTGTGGTGCTGGAACTAGAATAAATCAGAAGCTGGTTCCTTGTGGTCATTTCTGGCCGAGAATAAAACGCTGAATGTACTTTCTAATCTCGACCGCCTTGTTTTTCTGCGCAGAAGCACATTGTGATACAGCACGTGCATGAGTTTGGGTTGGTTATGCCGAAAGAATGCAGAATGAACGCCACGTTTCAGGAGCAACATGTTAAAGCAATTTATCGCATCTTATGCTCCTCAGCCACAAGTTTGAGGTACTCAGCCGTCACTTTTTTTTCGGTGTGCAGTAAACGACAGCTTCTGCGTGGAAATTCAAAGAAATAAAAAGATTCGGTCGAACCAAGTTGCCTGTGTAGTCGGAGAACTGCAACTTCCTGGAGTTTGCTATACCGTCTATGATTGTGTGAGAAAATAAAATGCAGGAGGCATAACTAAATGCCATGTTGTTCTCTGTGGCTATATTTTTTTATAAAAGTACGTGTGTAGCATAGGTTGGTATCCCATGTAATTCCATGTAATGCTGTTATCATGCAATGACCAATACTTTGTTGGTGAGCTTACAATGCATAGCAAATACAGTCCGCTTGCAAACAAACACTAACAGGGCAAACACGGTGCACATCAAATATTCACCGACTCAAGCAAAGGCGCAAACAAAATAAAGAGAGGTCCTCGTGCCTATTCTGTCACTGTCGCCAGCTGTGCAGACAGAGTGAGTTGCGGAAAATAATTCCACGAAGCCACGTCGCCTACGCAATTTTCATCGCCTCATCAGTTACCAGCCCCAGCGTCATTGAATAGACGGCAGCGTTAGTAATGTTTCCTGCACACCTCATTACCAGCAGTACTTTTGTTGGGCGGTGGTAACGTTTCCTCCATTTGTTAGATTTCCTTTGTCCATTAGGACTTACCACAGCCGGATTCCAGTCTAGCCGCAGACATTGTCGGAGCAGTAGACCATCCGTGTAGTGAAAAGTGAGTCGCACCGCGAGACAACAGAACCATCCATCAATGTCCTACGAAAGTGCCGACTTTGAAAGAGGTCCCTTTCGGGTGATATTCTCTGCCACGCCTCTCAGTTGTCGGAAACAGTGCTCGGGAAGATAGAAATCGTGACGTCTTCGTTGAATAGAAGTAATTCACGTAGTACAGGAGGCATGGCTGGATGTGACGGTAAACCAGAGACCGCCATTCAAGAAACGCCGCCTAGACTATGCAGTTGCTGCGGTGGCCCCGCCCATGATAAGCGTTCATTAACGCCCTTTAGCGATTGTTGTCGGGGAGGTGGGGCTTAACTCTGTACCATTCCTCCTCCCAGCCGCCTTTGATTAGACCGGACTTGGATACTATTTGAAGCATTAACAGACGTTTCGCAGTCCGCGTGTCTTGTGACATTGACCTACCTATCCTTAAACCATTGACGGATATCTTTTTTATTGTCTAGGTAGGCAAGAACCAATTGTCTTACAGTTACCGTTTATTCTAAGATATTCGAGAAATTTCAGAAAAGCGAACTGGTGGCTTGTTCGCCATCCGGTGAAAGGTTTATTGCACATATTTTATTTATGCGATAAAAGACAGCGTGCTAGCAAGTAACTTAGAACACAACGGGATATATACACACCAGGTAAAGGCGTACCTGTATAACGGCGTATTTAAAACACTAAGTAACTATCTCGCTTATAAGAAGTGTTCCGCAACCTGCGTAATCATTCGCTATCTTTGCCATCATGCGGATTCGTAGATGCTTCAGTTCTATGTCATTCGGCTTGATTCGTTAAATGCTATGGTTGTGGTAATAAATGACAAAAGGGACGCGCATAAACAGGCCTGTTCCAGTTAGAACCTAATAACGCGTTCATTAACTTTAGAGCATACCGGCCGCGGTGGTCGCATTTCGGTAGATACGAAATGCCGGCCCAGGTACTGCGCGTTAAACAGCACCAGATGATCGGAATCTCCGGAGCCCTCAACTACAATCGAGCCTATAATCATATCCTGGTAGGAACAGCGCGATACAGACGAAGACAAGAAAAGACCGAACAGGACTAACGCTGACTACCAACAACTGCGCTATTTTTTGTTGTACAAATAATAAACACTCTGGAAAGAGGAAAGACGGCGGAGAGGGAGATTTTCCTGACACGTGCGCACATGCCCTAATTTGGAACTAGCGTTAAACGCTCAACTGCGGAGATACTTAATATCTTTGTCTGTTAGTGCGATAGATGGGGAGCTGATACATGAATGACCTGCAGCATGGAAGGCAAGGCTTCATATCTCGCGGGCGCGGTTATCTCGGTAGCGGCGCACAATGGGCGTCTGCTGGAAGTTTGGTGTGCAACCACATTCAGAACAATGTATTGCCAAACTTCTAGCAGACGCTCATTGTTTTATATATATATATATATATAATATATATATGTGTGTGTGTGTGTGTGTGTGTGTGTGTATGTATATGTGGTCTTCCTTGTTTTCCTAATAGAAAATTAGGAAAACAGGGAAGGAACGTCGCCCAACTCCGCAATTTCTTCAGGCTTGGGACCACCATTGCGAAGCTGCCTAAATTTTTTCCTCGAGCGATTTCAGTATGATTGAGTCCGCCCTTTTAACAAAAATTAGAACATGCATGTCATTCTTATTCGCGAAGTATTAGAGCGAATAAAAGCCTCAAGGCGGCACTTGTCGTCAGTGCCGATCACAGTCCTTCGCTACAATTAGACATTCCTTTCACGACTCCAGCTTTCCCCGAGCAACCGTCATGCACTGAAGAAGAAACATATTCTGGGCCCGGAGTTACCATTAGAGTCCAGCCCAGAGCAGCGAAAAGCGCAATTCCTGTGCAAAGTGAGTCTTTCAAACCCGCGTACCCTCCCCACACCATGCATCTTTAAACAGCCTAAGCCAGGAGAAATGCACTTTCTAGCCAAATTAAATCACTGGCGGTACGATTTAGATCATTGCAAAGAGGTCCCCAGGGGCATTCTTTTACGAAAATGCCGAGGAGTCCTTACAGATGCAAATCACCCGTCGTGTCTTTGGAACTAGAAGACAAATACAACTTTACTTTCGTTCCGCAAGGGAGGAATCTTATTTTGGGGCCTTATTTTCCGCGAGAGCACGCAACTTTTCTCCGCATATTCTGAACTCGAAGCTCAGTAAAATCAACCGAGAATATGAATGAGCGCAAAGAGAGCCTTTGTATCGCATACGTTGTCATTGTACTCCCAACTGCAAAGGTTTGCGGGACTCGAAGGAAGGAAAACGGGAGAGGGAGAGGAAAGGCAGAGATGTTAGCCGCTTTAGAATAACCGGTATGCTACCTCACGAGATTTTCGAAAGAGCATTATTCTCACTTCGTCTGCGATCATAGCCTCCAAATAAATGTTCCAGCCTGTAAGTGGCAGTGCAACCTACACAGTCACCAGCTATATATTAGAATCGTTAGTCTATTCACATTTGTAATCGTACCAACATCCGGTAAACTTTTGCGTCTGGGTATGCATAAAGAGGTCATAGAGCTTATGCAACGCGTTGGAAGCGCTGGACATTGCGGACCGCGTTATTATTCTTTTTTACCCTCAGCATTTACATACTTTGGTGCGCTTATTGCGAAAAATTTGTTTAAGAAATGTTGCTGGGCAGCGATGCAGTGGTGTGCATAATTTATTTTTATTGCGATCTCAGACGTAAACCAAAGCAAACACTTCCATAAGTGAACGCGTTTTCGGAGCACTTTTTGTCGGGATAGCCCGCTTGTGCCGAAGTGAAAGTATTGAATGTATTGCACCAGTATCATTAAGGTTCAGCCTTTGGCATTCTCCATGCCGATCTCGCTTACTCTCTCTCACCGTGGTGAGCTCTCTTCACGAAATGTTCAGTGTCCCGCATATCTGGTGGGCCACAAACCGTGCATAAATGTCCAATTATTTACCGAATTTTTTTTTCTGTATTTGAATACGCTATTTCATATAGCCGGCCAAGACAGGTGTGTGCTGGTCTCCACAGTTACGGCTGTCTAAAGTAACGAATAAATTCTGCTCTGACGAGGTACTTTGTTTGGGGTACGTCTTGAAATCCTATACACTGCGCTAAATTTTCGAAGGCGGCTTTGCGCAGAGAGAGGAAGGATCGCCTGCATATATTACGATATATAGGGGAACGTTCTTATCTCCTAGTTAGGTTTGTCGAGATCAAGACGATCTTCAGACTCGACCACTTAACTATCCTTGCAGCTCGGAACATGCCATTGAAGCAAAGGAAACAGTACCTTAGCAATGAACCATTGTCATGTGAGTATACAGTATTCAGTATAATAAAGCACCTAAATTTCACGACCTTCAAATGGTTTTTACTTTGTTTTCATCCTAGCTAAGGCATCTGTTTAACGATACCGCCAGGATTAAGTGCGGTAACTGTTGAAGTCTCGCACGCGCAGATCTTCATAGTCTTTCTCATAGCAGAACACAAAGACTGCGAAACTACGTTAAAGGGACAGGCTACAGCTAATTACCATTTCCAAGGCGTGCAGAGGGGGGGGTTGGATGACGCAGGATAAAGTATGGGAGGCATTCAGGCACGCAGGCTACCGCGTGCGCAGCTGCGGGCCTTTGAGAGAGGCCGCGGCTTCCGGCTGCTTGGGCAGGCAGCTCCCGTCGCTGACAGCCGCTGGGGGCATTCAGGGTAAACGACCATGTGGCCTTCCTGTTTGCTACTTCTTTTTTCTTGCGTGCCTGCGGCTAAGTATAGGCTTTCGCTTTCACGCATACGTGACGCAGTGCACGTGGGGAGCCTCTGGTCCCCGTCGTCACTCTGACAGGTGTCGCCACAGCGGCAGCCTTACGGACACGTCCGGTGCAACAGTAAAGTGGCTGTTCATTGATTCATGCATAGGTTTCTTTTTCCACCCGTAGGGCTAATACTGATGGTAAATCAGTCTGTTTTCTTGGTGTCTTTACTTCTTCAATCGATCGTTTCCATTGGTATTAAGAAAAGTACATATCTTTTTACTGAATAACGCAGACTGATGCCTATATTTTTCATAGCTGAAAGGCGCCGTATTTTTTTCCCTCGCTTTATGCGATGTGGTCGCACTTTTCCTTTTGAAAACCAAAGTGTGGTTGAAGCATTGTTAGCACATCGCAATAAAGAAAAGATAAGAAAAAACACAGTGAAACACAGAAGGGTGTCACGTTGGTGCGCCCACAACATACATATAGGAGGAGGAGGAGAGAGAAGAAAACGGAAGGACAGGTAGGTTAGCCAGTTCTCAGACCGGCTGGCTACCCTGTGCTGGGGAAAGGGGAAGGGGGAGTGAAAGATGATAGAAAAGAGATGTTACAAAAAGAAGAAAAAAGAACAATAATACGATAAACGACACTGCTTAAAGTCTGTCTCTGAGACTGGTTGTGCGCAAAAAGAGCAACAACGCTGTCAAAGCTTTCCGGGCCGAGGACGGTTTCGGCCAGTGTCCTAAGATCTTTTCCTCCGACAATGGACGATTGTCAAGACTGAAGCGAGGACACTCACAGAGAATGGGCGATTGTCTCCTAGCAGCTACAGTTCCACATGTCGGGCTGCTGTCCATTCCAATTCGAAATGCGTTGGCCTTCGTGAAGAACATCCCGAGCCACAGGCGGCACAGGAGCGTCTCCTCGGCTCTAGTTATTCCTGACGGGAGACGGCTGTATATTCGGGTCCAAGTTGTGAAGACGGGCGTTGGTAAATTCCGTCGAGTTCCACTGCGTCAGTGTCAGTTGACGTGCAAGTGAACGAAGCCTTGTTGCGGCGTCTGTTCTTGACAGCGGTATAGCTGCACAATGGAGAGCATCATGGGCAGATCGGGCGGCTTCCTCAGCACGGTCATTTCCGTAGATACCGCAATGACCCGATATCCACTGATAGGTTATGCTGTACTGCTTCTCAATGGCGCGGTGATGAAGCAGTCTTGTGTCAGCGACTAACTGTTCATTTGGTCCATGACGATATGGTGACATAATGCACAGGAGGGCTGCTTTGGAGCCGGAGAAGACTGACCACGCCTGTGGCGGTTCTTCAACTACGAACTCTAGAGCAGCACGTATGGCGGTGAGTTCTGCAGCCGTCGATGATGTCAAATGCGATGTCTTGAACTTTTTAGTGAGGGATTTCTCAACGGTTTGAACCTGATCTCTCTATCTTCTCTGAAGAGTTTTCGCTGGGAAATTTTTCTTGAGACATTTCGTAATTTGTTGGTACGAAAGATTTTGTAAGCAATACCATAAAACAAGTCATATGTTTTCCAGAGTTATTTTGCAGTTTATAAATTTCGGGCTGTTCCAAGCTGACTTAGGCCATCCTTAAATACTGACTCCACTAACAAACGACAGCGTTATAAAAATATTTCTGCACACTTGCCATATATACTCACCTGACGGACAACAACTGCTCGGCGATCTTGCGAAACGCAACGTAACTGTCGCTCACAGTAGGATGCAGTGCAGTAACGTGATATCATGAAAAACAGCAAAGCTGCATACACATGAGTGTATGGGTGCACTAGTTTTCTATATACTTCGCACAAAGCGCATAGCCGTCATTCGAAAAGTCCTCTCGTCAATTTGGACTAACGGCCTTATGATGAAAGTAGCTCCAAAATGACAAACGCCTAGAGCTCCTAGGGTAGCCTACAGACACTTAATTAAAGCTACCATAGTAGTATAAGTGCCTCATAAAATGTCTTTTTGTCTTCATCGATCTACAGCTAGATTTAAAGGCACTGCGAACTAGCCAGTCCTGTAAAAGAATGTAACGTCTCTGATGGCGTCACTCATGTTTCAGAGATCGGCTTCTGTCATCTTGTACATAAGATTGGTACTACTAATAGTAAGTGCTGGGGTTCCTTGTCCCAAAACCATGATATGGTTATGTGAGATGCCGTAGTGGAGGGCTCCGGAAATTTCGACCCCCGTGTTTTTTTAACGTGCAGCTATATCTAAGCACACAGGCCTCTAGCATTTTGCCTCCATCGAAATGTGGTCGCTAGGGCCGAGATTCGATCCTGCGACCTTCGGGTCAGAAGTGAAGCATCATAACCGCTAGACCACCGCAGCGCGTACAACAATAGTGGGAAGTTTTAAAATGCATTGACGACATCATATCAAATGAAGGCAAAACAAACTACGTAAACAATGAGATAGAATAAGCAACACCACTTATTTTCTTTGGTGGTTTTGGTTTCACATGTTAGGTTTCAGACTGCAGTTTTAAACTATCACCGTAGGCTCGACGAAATGCGAAGCTGTCACCGATAGGCAAACGTTTTGCGCTTTGTAACATTTACGTGAATCTTGCTCTGACGTAAATTCTCCTCCCGTAAAACGCTTCTATACAGACATCCACCGTTCAGCAGGCGAAATGCCGGGGTACTTACGGCAAGCGCAGACGTAATCGTGTGGTACAGCAGTCGCGGTGCAAATGTACGCTGTGCAGCCGCCGTTTGCGCAGCGCTGTCGCTTGCTTTCGCAAGGTATGTTGCAAGCTTTTGTTGCAATACCTCTACACTCAGGAACGCATCGCGAGAGTGGGGTGGGCCCTGGGACACATTTCAGCAACGATGGAAGTACGAGGCAGGAAAGTGAAAATGCGCATTTTGACGATTCTAAAAGCATGAAAGGCGCTTCTAAACGTTGTCTAGACGTATGACGAAATGCTTGTAAAAATATATGCCACCGTTGTGTAATGCTCGCTGAAATATTATGCTGAATGCATGTCACGTTTTAAAAAGCAAGCCCGTGAGTTGAAAAAACAGGAAATGCCCTGCAGCGAAACTCCATCATCCTTTTTTCTCAGCACCATTTTTTTTTCTGAGCGTCTTGAACTGAAGTGAGTGAAAGGTCATAAACTTTAACCCGTCTGCCTATAACAGTCCATGGCCTCACCAAGCATCGTTCGTTCTGGGGGATTCTTACAGCATGCATGCAGAAAGGGCTCATATCTACGAAGTATCTTGATTTACTTGATATAGATTCCACCATGCAGCAATAGAGAGAGAGAGAGAGAGAAACTTTATTTACAATAAAAAATTCTTTTGGGGGGAACCCTAGTCGAGGGCCCCACTGGCCTTGGCCGCCCGTTCAACCTGGTCGATCAGCGCTTGCTGATCGGCCAGGTCTGAGCTGGACAGTCGCGCCTCCCACTGCTCCAACGTGTGTGTTGGTATCGTGCCTGTGTGTCAGGTGTGGGGGGTGTTTAGAGCAGCCCAGGTAATGTGGTAGAGTGTAGGGCTTCCTCCGCACCATAGAAAAGGGCACCAAGTAATATTCCAATGGCTGCGTAGTCACTGTGACATTCAGGCAAATGACCAAGCGGACGCAGCTGCCCGATCCGCTCACGACGGTGTCAGCAGTATCACCATTCTCCTCTCAAGATCGGACGCCGCAAAAGAACTTCGTGCGCTAGCCCGTCGTATAAGGTTGTCTTGTGGAAATTATCGACATTTACAAGTGCTCGGGTGCATAGCTTGGACCCTGATCTTGAATTACGCATCCCGTCCAGCTTATCACGACGTGACTCTACCTTGCTGGTCCGTCTATGGCGGGGGTGGCCTTCTCAAATGCATATTCCTTTATTGTTGGAATGGCTGAGAGCCCGTCATGTGAAGTCTGCGGGTGCAGCGAAACAGTCGCGCACTTCTCTGTGAGTGCACTCGCTTCAACTCCGAAAGAGCGGCCCTCTCAGCCGCACTAGGCCAGCTGGACAGCCGCCCTCTCACGGAGAACAAAATCCTAGGGCCCTGGCCTACCCGGTCTTCAGCACGAGCCGCTCTGAAGGCGTTGTTGCGGTTTCTCCAAGCAACCGGACTGAATGTCAAACTGTGACTGCCGGAAGAAAATGTCTCTGTGTAGTACTTGGACTGCGGTTGTGACTTCATTTTTTTGTTGTTGTTGTATTTTGTCGCGTGCTGCCGTCACAAACTCTTCTTCTTCTCGCTCATTCTTTTACATCCCCTTTCCCCTTCCCACGTGCAGGGTAGCAAACCGGAGACTGCTTCTGGTTAACCTCCCTGTCTTCCTTTCTCCCTCTTCTCTTCTCTCTCTCTCTCTCTCTCTCTACTTCTTTGTTTAATGCAATGGAACGCTTCCGCTATGATTTCGCTTTATTTGAACTTCTCACGAAAATTCGTTTAGCTCAGTTCAGGCAAGTTGAATAACAGTGCGACTGATGGCATCCTCATGAAATCGCCCTGATGCGCACCGGTGCGATTTCATGAAGATGCCATCAGTCACAACGTGTTATCGAGGCACGTGTTATCAGTCGCAACGCGTCGTCTTCTGGAAGCGCCCTGAGGAAGCGTGCACCGGTTAATCAAGGGCACCTTTTAAC
Organism: Rhipicephalus sanguineus; assembly: GCF_013339695.2. Classification (NCBI taxonomy): domain Eukaryota; kingdom Metazoa; phylum Arthropoda; class Arachnida; order Ixodida; family Ixodidae; genus Rhipicephalus; species Rhipicephalus sanguineus. The sequence goes on along the minus strand of NC_051181.1, from coordinate 154,111,018 downwards.
GTTGTCACTCGTGCAAAGCAGGTCTGCATGTCTATAAGGCACACCACGTCAGAGCCCGCATTTGCCGCAAGGTGTCGCCCCGCAGAGCGGGGCCGGCTGCTCGCGCGCTATACACAGATGTGGAGGCGGCTGCAGAGCGTGTTGTTCTGCTCCGTAGTTAAGGCAGCTATGGCTTGCTCCGAAAGGTCGACTCATGTCGCGTCACGGTGCTTCGTATTGGAAGAGCGCAGTGAATGAAGCGCGGCGGCATCAACAGTCGTTTGGAAAGGTGAACGTTGCTAAAGTGATACAAAATACATTGTTTTACGAGGACGCAGACCTACTGCACGGTCGCTCAACAGAAAAAAAAATCGTGCAGGAAGATTATTAACGACAACGACAGCCTCACTTTAATAAGCCGACTAAGTTATGTGGCAAAAATGAAATCCCTGAAAATGTGCCATTCTTTCTGCTTCTTTACGTAGTCGGGTTTATCAAGCAGTAAAATCATCGTTCCTCCTCCTCCATCGTTCCTTGTGCGCAGGCTTTCACCTTTAACGAGAGCAACGGCATTTTATCGACCGCAAACAATGCGTACACTTCAGTGTAACGCGCAATGGTTATTTAAACTAAGTGATACAAGAAAAAAAAACAGGCAAGCCAAGCGATGTAGCCCTGCTCGGCAGAGCATCGTGTTTCACGCCTATCACTCGATGCCAGCATTCTGTGCGTATGGGCCCTGCATTTTTCTCTTTTTTTTAGTCCTTGCAGCCGTGGTATTCCCTGATTTAGGAATTCTCATTTTTTTGAAAAAATAAGAAAAGCAAAGGTCAGAAAAATACAGCAGCACAAAATCACCTTCTTCTGAATTGTGGTCCCTGTCTTATCGCAACGCGCGAGAACTCGTAGAAAGTTGTCGCACAACTATAGAATGACAAATAAAGAATGAAATTTAACGTGTATACGACATCAAGGTTGTGTTGCCCGCAAAGGGTTCACCTAGTTTTCTCAGTGTCTTTTCTTGTTTTTTTCGTTTCATGTCTAGCTTAAAAGAAATACTCTGGAATCATAAAAGTAGTACAATACGTGCCTTCCCAAATGTGGATGAAGCCACCGAGGTAATGGTTACCCTGGACTTAATACTACTACCCCGAAAGCAAAGCAACGTATGAGAACCTGCACACCAAGTTAGCAAAGTGAAGCCTCTTTTTAAATGCGACGAGCATTTCTTCAGCTAGCACGGGGGGTGTCAGACGGCCGGAGTGTTTTGCCCGTCTCTCGCATTCCCCCCCGCCCCTCTGGAGCACTGGACGCCGCATGCCAGCGCGTATGCCACCGATGTCCTGTGCAACACAAGACCGAGGAATCAGCAGCGGCCACCGATGCTTACAGGCATGGAGGAAAAATACAAGAGGCGCACTCAGACGCTGAGTCGACAGGATGGGACAGAGAGGAAGATACGGACCTCCTCCTAGATGGCGGCCTGTGCGCTGTTGCTTTGCCACATCGTGTTCTTGGACCGAAGAATGTTAGAATGGCAGCAGCGTACCGAAAAGAAAATGCTGTCGTTGAAGTTATTGCCGAAGGCATTTTGGCTAAGGAATAAGTTAAAGCTTCCAATAGACCAAAATGGAGTGGATTAGACGCAGGCTATATTTTTAACTGCTACGAACCGCGCTGTTGACCCTTACTTACACTACTTCGCCCCCTTAAAGGAGCGAAGTACATCTTCTCGTTGCCCAAACGAACGATAACGATCCTTTTGCGACGCCAGTCTTCTCACGTCCGCGTCAGACCCTTTTCTTCTTTATCACATTTCCTTGCACAATCGCCAACTCCTCCCAGTGCTCGAAACGCTCACAGGATTGTCTTCAAAGACAGAGTGACAAACTCTACTCTCATCTTCGCGTGGAGGGTTTTTGGTGTACACCTAGAGCTGCTTGCAAATGAAGAAGACGGCAATCCCGCCGACGGGTCGGCAGCATCAATTTGTACCGATAGCATCTCAGAGGACAGCTTAATGGTCCGACTCCCGACCCGTTACTGCAAACATACAGATTTCAATGGACTGCTTGCATCCGGGCTCTCTCTTTTTCCAAGTTTGAATCTGATTTATTTACTACACTGCACTTACCGTAGATTGCGCGAAATTAATGACGTCTGTTGTCATTCGTTCACTGAATACTGAGAGCTACGCCTTTATACTTTAGGTTCATCGGCACCGAGAATCATAATGTTTAAAAACTAAGTTCATAAAAGGACTGTAGATTATCCCACATTAGCTACTAGCGATACTGAACGAAGGATGCTCATTGGTTTCTATAAGTTCCAGCTACACACGGTGAGCAAATGAAAAAAAAAAAATACACTGCTTTTTCTTTCAATTATTTTTCATAGAATACATTCTACTTCGTTGAAAAGGGCATTCAGTTCACACAAATAAAACGATTATTCTTATCTTGTGGTTCCAGGAATTTGAATTATTGCAGAAACAACCAAACTATGGCGTAGAATAATGGGAACAATGTTAATAAAAATAAAATTTTGCGTTAGAGCCAAGGTTACTTATCTGGAAATAACCAATCCTAAATAAGGCAAGCTTGGCGCAGTGTAACATGCGACGAATAAAACACTAGGGCCGGAAGTCTTTGCTTATCGTGGCATTGATGCTTGACGCTTTTCATTATTTCTGCAGCTTTTACGAACAACACTGTTCGCGCTGAAGCCAGTGTTTAGTTGGGGACCTAAGGTGGTTTTCCACTTCAACCAGATTCTTAAAAAACCGAATTTTCGCTGTATCGCAGTCGTACATCGTACAATAAAGGCAATTGAATAGTGTTGGGGTTAATATATGTTGGGAACAAAGTCAGGTAAGTCTTTATTAGCTAGAGTACTTAAAGAACGGCTGGCGCGTTCTCGTATTATGCAGTGATATGCAGGAATAAATCCAATCCCTTATCGTGCATGGCGAAACTACTCCTCATTGCAACTTGTGCCTAGCACCAGGCCGACTTCAATCACGTCTTTGCAAACTTCCCAAACAAACCCAAGCCACCGTGACAAGGGTCAGTACACTAGGAGCGATAGGAGGCTGCTCTGTGCTGCTCGCAACCGGAGTTACAGCTCCGGACAGTGGGCTGGGCCAGAGGGTCGCTGAAGCACAGAAGTGTCCGACACCTAGAGTGCCCGAGGCCCATCGTCGTCCTGCTTCCACTTCCCCCACAAGGTCCCCCCCCCCCTCACATGATTCTTTCATGAATCAAAAGTTGTTTACCTACCTAACTACACCATTACACGCAACAGGCAGGGTGTTTAGCACCCATCGAAAGTGGTCCCATTACGTTAAGCTATACTGCGGTCGGGGCGAGAATCGCGATCATGTCCAACGTAACGTAACGTGACGAAAGACACGTCATTGCGTTTTCAAAAGTCCGTCCCTGTCTTGTTTTAGGTGGTCCAGAGAAACTGGAGTTAGTACAGATAAAAGAAATTACACGCAACTATCGGGAGTTGTCCGAATAATGCGTGAGCATTTGTTGCTAATCGCCTGCTGTTTGTTCACCGTAATTTTAATTGTAGAAACGCCGCCAGGTGACCGCGAGACGGAGAGAGCTGTTGCAGTCCCGAAATGTTTGATACTACTTGAGACTAGGAGGAAGCAAGCGAGCAGTGCCCTCCTTCTTCCCGATGGCCTCCGGTATGCGCGAGTGCATTTTCTGCCGTTCTTCTGCGTTGCGGCCTTCTCCTGAATGTCTTTGTCGGGCAGCACGGCAAGCCGTCCTTCCTCTTCTTTCTTGCGTTCGTTAGTGTCTTTCTGTAGGTCCTCGCTCGATTGTTTAGCCGAGCAATGCTTCATATTAACACGAAACACGACCTGGGAGTACTATGCTCTTAGGGCGAGCGGTAGGCTAGTTGTCGCTTAAATGTGCAGAAAAAGAAACACACCTCTCCCGCTAAAGGGATCATGAGGCGATGCGAAGCATCGTTTCGGCACGTCGAGCCCGCGTTCAGAGGGGGAGTGGAGAGGGAAAGCGGAGAAGTATGTAGAGAAGGAGTGGAGAGGGAATGTGAAAGGGGGAACGGGGTTGTAGAGAGGGTTTGCGCCTGCGCAGTAAGGTGGTCATGCCACACACCACCACCACCGGATTGAACTCCGCCATAAGATCTTCGCATCAAAAACAAAACTTCGAGGAGACCGTCCTGCCAACGAAGCCGAGCATCTAACAGCATCGCTTGTGCAAGTCACGTTGAAAATCTCCGCCATAGCTCAGGTCAGAGCACAGATCATGTCTGCACATATGTTTCACACATCATAGCTCATGTCATAGTCACACATCATATGTTTTTGCACAGAAGTTTTGGCGATCTGTGACGCCATGATGACATCATATGATGACGTCATCACGTGAGGATGTTTTTGCATCACTCGTGCTGACGCCGCCGACGTGGGACGCCGGTCACTTCGCGTTTTATGACGCATGTAGGGCTAAAAGACAAATAAACATTGCTGTTGTAACGAGACCTGACCAGGTGTACAAAATGATGCTGTCACTAGTTGGGAAAGCCGGACGCGCCACTTAGGGAACATCTGGTTTCAGCAAATGATGGTACGACACGCCAACGTATACGTATTCGTGTAGGCTGTAATAGAAAATAACAGTGGGGCGTGTCCGCGCTGAGAATGAGGCAGCAAAAAACCTGAGAAGCGCAGACCATGAACGCATATGAATGCGAGAATACCCAGAGCTACCACGAGAAGCCTTATGAAAATGCAAGCGCTTGCTAATTCGACTCGAATTTCCAATAGGTCGCAGCACATTGCCAGACAACGTGGTGCAAAGTTCTGCACTTCAAGCTGTGCAGGATGTTACAAGAGGTATACCTAATACAGGTCGAACTTAATGCTAGGCCTATTAGATGTGAATCATCTTATAGCGGAGTTCAATCCGGTGGTGGTATGCGGCGTGACCACCCTTACTGCGCATGCGCAAACCCTCTCCACTTCCCCTCCACTCCCTCTCTCCCATTTCCCTCTCCACATCACCTCTCCCCTTCCCTTTCCCCCTCTCATTTCCCTTTCCCATCCCCATCTCCCCTGCCCTCCCCTCTCCCCTCCCCCTCTCCCCCATTCCCTCCCTCTCTTCCCACCTCTCCTTCCCCTCTCCACTTTACCCCTCTCACCTTTCCCCCTCACCACTCCACCTCTGAAACGCGGGCTCAACATGCCGAAACTGCTTCGCATCGCCTCATGGTCCCCTTTAGCGGGAGATGGTGTGATTTTTTCATCCAAGCTCGTGGGCTAATAATAGCTGAGTAAAATACAGTCGTCGTTAGTGCACACGGAAGACGCACTCTTTAAGCTTTACGACCGCTCTCCCTACATCGATGACGTTGGCGAGGTTTGTGCACTTGCATGTGTAAGCTAAGTGGATAGATGATTCGTTAGCTTACTGATGGCTTGAGCACTTGTCACTATCGTATCTGAACTGAACAAACAGTGCCGCAGACTGTGAAGAGATGTAATGCTTACTTTTTTTGCCGTAAATGCACAAGATTTCACGACAACTTTTAGGCGTACGTCGCATACTACAACAATAGAACACCGGGTTTCTAGCAGTGGTAGCGTTGGCGGCTCGCACGTTATTCAGAACTTTCTTTTGAAATAAGACAAGGAAGTGCTTTGAAATATTGTAACTTGTCTCACAGCTCTAAGAAATTATTACACTTAAACAAATCACGTGAAGTTTTATTTTCATCATTCTGTATCTTTCTATCTACCTCTTTCTCACTTTATCTATAAGCGATTCTTTTTTTGCTCGGTAAAGGGTGGATCTGTAAACGTCTATTCAACTAGTGTTTACTTTACTGTAGGATTGGCACGGAGAACTCGAACTGAAGAGTACAGTCGCGATGAAATTAATTTCTGGGGGAATCCGGTTTTCTTTCTTTTTTTGTACCTTGTGGTCGCACCTGGAAGGTGAGCCAAGCGTCGATGGAATAGCACAGAGTGAAAGTGAAGACACACAAAGTTAAGAAAGACTTGTGTTGCCTTCCTGACCTCTGTGTCCCTTTCTTCAAGTTTGCGCTATTCTGTCAACGTCACGTACCACCAAGCCCAAGTTGCTCTACTGCTCTACCAAACCACAACGTCGTGTAATGCCAGTGAACCGTGTGCCTCTACGCTTCTTTCTTCCATCCCCCTGCCTCCATGCGTGAGAGCCAATCTACTTTATTTTATCTAGTTTCATATTTTCTATCTCTCTCCCCCTTTTTTCTCAATACGTAGCTGCGAGATTACCACGCGATAAGTGCTTCCGTTTGCCGAGCTCTTCACCTCCGCAATCCGCTAACACACGTCCTCCTGATTGGAACCCACGCCAAGCCACCTTCCGATCGTGCTCCCGTCCTGCTCAGCCGCCCCGTCTAGTTCCCCTTACTATACCCTCATCCTTGCGCTTCGTGTTTTACTCGGGCCGAAAGTCCAATGATCGCCCAAAGGTGTGGCGTCAGCATCGATCGGCTTGACCGATGATTGCAGCGGCGTCATTGTGTGCCCGAACTGTAAACAAGCTCTTGGAAAGGTTCACCTTCTTGTTGTCTGCTGTATAGTTCATTGGCGGTAGAGCTCCCTTATTGTTGCACCACACATGTACTGTGGCATTCTCACGCTGTACCAACAAAAGAGACACGAAAGAAATACCAAACATTCGCCGATTCGCTGACGGAGATCATTCTTCGTGGAACTCGAGTGCCGTAAATCAACACACCTGTAAGCTAGTTACTTTTAAGTCTGGCTAATCGCATCGACGAGCGTAGTTTTTTTTTTTCTGTTTCTTTTTTTTCACGATTCTTGGATGTTTCTTAAGCAGCATTGTTTTTGGAGCCTTGATGAGCTCATGCTTTCCTTCGCTGGCTTCCCTATACTATATAATAAATGTTTTCACCCACCACCTCCCGATACATTATTCCCCTTGTGATAACAATGCTTCGAATAATACTTAGCTTCAGTGATGTCCTGGTCGTTTATCCAGCTCGGGTCTATGTCGCTAATGGCGGAATCCCGAGTCGGTCCAGTATGCCATTCCCGTGTACCTAACAGCAGCGCTGATGGCGAACATTCTAGCGAGGAGTTTGGCTTTGGTCTTTCAACGTTTTAACAGCGCAGCTGTTTCAGCTTGAGGTTGAGCTGGCCGTCGTTCCAGAAAATTCTGCTGGTGTGCGCCACAGAAAGCGGGCATGTGCAAAGCTTCTAACATGGCATAGCCATGCATTTTTTTTCTTTATTTCCACGCATTAGGAAACCTTTCCCACCTCAGCACTTTTAGCATGCGGTTGAGATTACAAACTTCATTTTGACCAGAGCATCCATCAACACCAACACTTCTTCGCCATATTCCAATTTTCGAAACACTTCACGTAGTCTGCTCACCACTCGGTAAAGTAGGAGTTCACCGGTCTCGCATTTATGTCACAGTGCCTTACAGCCATGCGGTTTCTCCAAATACTGTGAAGACGGAGTAGAAAAAACCTGTCATAGGGCACAGTACCTTGACCTGTAGCTAAATAAGGAATACCGTGTGGCGTGAGCGGTAATTCTTTTTTAAGGGCTCTTTGCATAATATCCCAAAGGAAGACCGCACTCCAACAGTCTACAAATACATGTTCTATAGATTCAGGTTTCCTACAAAGTAAACATCTTTACCCCATGGTAAATACTCCCTTTTCTTCTAGCCAAGTTAGAACGGGCAAGGTATTAGTATGCAGTTTAAAAAGCCATGAATGGTATGATTTAGTATAGTATAGCAAGGGAATGAAAAATGGGAGTGGGAGTGAGGAGGACTGATGTGAGCTTGAGGGGGAGGGAAAAGAAGAAGAAAGGGGGAGGCGAGAGGGTAAACCATAGCATAGCCATCAGGGGGTAGCCAGAAATTTTTTCGAGGGGGGGGGGTTCGACCATACTTTATGTGTGTTCGTGCGTGCGTTGTATGTGTGCGTGTATATACGCAAGCAAAGTTGAAAAATTTCGGGGGGGTTTGAACCCCCAACCCCCCCCCCCTTGGCTACGCCCCTGATAGCCATGTAGAGTACAGCATAGTAAGGGGTGGCAAAGAGAAGTGAGCGTAAGGAGGACTGATGCGAGAAGAGGAGGGAAAGGATGAGAGAGGTCAACATAGAAGGAGCGAGAGATAGGATAGCAGGAAGAAGAACATGAAAAGAACTCACGTGCGTTCGCCAGGTGGTGGCGCTTGCTTACCAGCTCCGATGTTTACTGAGATTTCAGAGGCGTGGGACTGGCTCAATCTCTTTTTTTTCTTTCTTTTGTAAAATGGTCGAGCTGCCCACTTTTTTTTCGTAGCTGGGCTAACTTATTAGTTCACTGACTGGGGCCGTCAAGGATTGCGGCCTGTAGCTCTGGCCTTAGTACGCTAGCTTCCCCAGCAGATGTCGTCCCGTTACCTTGATTATCTACTGTTGTGGTGGTTAGTCCAATTACCTTTAAGTTCTGGAGGCACTGGAGGTTGATTACAATGGCACGCGGGCTTTTCGTGAAACAGGGTGACCGGCAATCCTACAGCACTATACTTGCAGGGTTGCCACTGACTTTCGAGTAAATGTCGCCAAACGACGAGCAAAAAGTCGCCAAAGTCGCCATTTTTTTTACAAATTTCGCCAAAAATGTCGCCATTCTACTATGTGCGGCATACCTAGTAACAAAAATTTCCACTCACATATAGCCCCTTAGAATACAGTACCATCCAAGACTCTAGATTATATCGACATTTCTCAATGCCAGTCGTATCGCCCGCATCGCCATGGAGTACATGACACTGCTTCTCCGACTAGCCGCAAGATGTGCGTAGTGGCGCAAGGATGAATGAATGAAACGCTCATGATATCCTTACATCCCTGTGCGCTCGTTTCAAAGGTAAAAGTGTGGTAACCTTGGGCGAAAACCGTGAAAGCATTGTTTGTAGGCAGCTTTGCGTACCCTTATATGAAATAAAGGGATTAAAAGGTTATTGAAGGCAACACGGCAGAGTTCTTACAGGAACCGATCATTAGTGAGTCTTACACCTTTTCAGTGTGAATTAATATAATACCGGACGCCACCGACCCTTCCTTATAGTCACTTATATCTACATGCGTCAATCCGATGCGTTATTAATGAACAAGTAGACAATGTAAAATGTTATATCAATTCTTTCATTGCACACGCTCACTGAGAACAGTGGAAAATGCCTCAATAAAATATTTTTATTGCACAAATAGCCGCGTATCCGCCTCCAAACAGTCTTTACGAGCTGAATTGGGGGTACTGCAACAGTGAATAAGCCGCCAGGCTATTCAGAACAGTTGGAGCTCTGGCGGAACAAATGGTCGGAACACGCGGCCAACCCGTCGTCTAGCCCTTTCAGAAGCGAAACTTCAGAGAAGCTTAAAGCACCTAAAGCCATAAACTTATAGCCAAACACTGCTCCCTCGCGGTTTGCAAGGCAGTCCACTGACTTACATTTTGCTAAAATGTCGCTGGGGGATGTTCCAGTACCTCCTGCATCTAGATGGGATCCCGGACTAAGGATCCCCTCACCGATCTTCTCACAGAACATCAAATAAACGTTTTATTCTCTCTCTGGATGAATTGAGGAGATACACACGAGTTACAGGACGGACATACCGAATGACGTGATGTGCACATTCTACTCGTGGGTCTAAAACCAAGAAAAATACAGAGAATGTTGCCGCTCAATCGTTGGGAAGACACTGAGTTTAGGATGCATAAGTCAGTAGGGACCTAAGCCGAAAATCGCCAAAAATTCGCCATGTCGCCATTCATAATTTTAGGTCGCCACGGGCCTCTCAAATTCGCCAATTTGGCGAAAGTAGCCACCATTGGCAACCCTGATATCTTGTGACCCTCTTAACAACAAACTGACCTTATCTTATTCCAGCAGCTTCAGCGTTAGATACGGGATGGAGTGGTGCTCACAGCGAACAATACTTGAGGTAGTCTTAGTGCCTTCGTTCTTACAGGATTAAGTTAAAGTAAGTGAAACAACTTCCTTAAAATGACATAGACATCTAAAGATATTTAATTATTTGAGAAAACACTGCAGATATCCCGCGACCCCTGTGACAAAAAAAAAGTTATAAGTGACAAGCGACGGACAGAGCCAAACAAACTGCACTCCCAAAGCGTGCACACACCTGTTCCTTTTCAGCGATCTACGGGTAAGCACGGTGATCGTACTTTCGTCTTTGTTCTAGTTTATGTTCGCGTAATTCTTTCCCATTCTTGCATTGGTTACGGTGACATTGCGAGTGTCTGCAAAAGGACCAACGACAAAACAAATGCTTTGCCCAGATGCAATGTTTCAACGAGCGAGCACTCTTGTTTCCACTTCCGATTTCGAAGTTGCACGGGTAAACTGGAAACGAGGTTAACGCAGGGCGAGAGAGGTTAAGCCCTTCAGACCCTGACTTCTTTGCGAACTACGCTCTTCGTTGCCAGCTCTCTATGGCAATACTGTGCCGGATTATGAGAGTGTTTCTTTCATTTTGTTTTTTTCAATAGCTCCTTTATGTTCTGCATCTAACCATTGGGCTCTACTTTTTCTAGGTTGCTAGAACAAGAGATCTCCTGTCTCTTTGGGAAGACTGAGAGCGTTACGATGAGAATAGGGTCACAAGGGTGCTAGTATCTGATAGAAGAATAACACCAAAGGTGGAAGATGCACTTCCACTACGAATAATTGGAGCCGTTCAAGACGTTTCATTCTTTCTTCCTTCCGTTTCTAAGGTACAAAAGTTCTGAGGTAGAAAAAAGGAATACCTTTGAAGACAAATGCTTTGGTCAGAGTGCTTAATTTTCTTGTTAAGAAAGTTTATTAAACGTGCAAACAATACTAGCAGCACCAAGAAGTTGCACGCCGACATCATCAAAAGTCGCCACTCGTAATCAAACGCTTAATTTATTTAGTGTACGGGTGCATTTCTAGGCGTACCAGGATTATGAAGAATTAGAAGATTGTTGCGTATTTGTAAGGATCTAAAAAAGATAGAGTTGAAATTTAATGAGACTTCCAAAGGTGGTTGTAGCAGTAGACCTGCTACTTTACTACAATTCATATGTGTCAGGGATGAAGTAAAATAAAAAAAGGGATAACATAACAATAAAAACTTATCCCAGTTCCACCCAGTGTGAAATCTACAGAAGAGCGAAACTGCAGTTCTTGTGTTTCTCTCATGATTTTCCGTGACCTTCTCTAATGTTTCATGCTTTTGTGTGTGTGTGATTACGTTATTTGTAGAGTAGGAATGCACGGGAAGAGACGTGTGGCAGACCCTGCCGCACCCGCCCCTGATACATAGACTTTAGGCCCTATTGACAACCGAGCCGCTCTTCCCTCTTTCACTGTGCGGCTAGCGCTTCGTCCATGACCGATGCAGTTACGCCATCTATGTGTGTATCTGGGAACCGGGGCGTGACATGCGACGCGGATACTCGTCTGTCGTCAGGCCCAGCCCTAGAACAGCCCCGCTGTCAAATGCCAATTAGGCACACACTTACAGTGTTGTTTATTACATACACTAACACAGACGGTGCGCTTTTAGTGCTTGCAGGCGCTCACTTCATTTTACATTCGCCTTCCTTCAATAAAAATAACTACATCTTTGTCTCAGCTAACTGCAGCTGGGCACAATAGGCATTCGAACTAACATTCATCATACACCGAATCTTGGTATAATATGGGTAGTTTTAGAAAACCCCGAACACTCGTAGTGAATTGCAAGAGGAACTGAATATACCGACATGGTTTCTTCTATAAATACCGGTCTCACCATCTCCTGTAACACCAATCAAGTGAAGTTAGGAAGCCGTCGAACCGCTCTAGGCACAGGCGTTAACGATAGCCAGGGAAGCAGAGATCCTGGCCCGCCTTCCCTGTCTCTACTCTAGCCCACCCATAAAGAATGTAAAGACAAACTCACAAACATAACATATGCGTTAATTTCTTCAGTGCGAAGGCAGTAGGCGTAAAACTGGATCAATGGAAATCTCTTTCCAGCGAAACACATACTCTTCCTGGGGAGCAATGTTTCTGATTGCTTCTGCAGTGCGAATTATTAATGAATAGCGATGGGAGTTCCTGCAGCGCTTAGTACCAAACTGAAGCAGATATCGAGATAAAGTTAAGACCGTTATGTGAGAAAACAGAACATATTGAGCTTCGCCAGCCCTGATTTACTAATCAACAAATCCATCGCTGAAATCACGGCAGCGTGGGCCGATCACATTTCTTTCGGTTTCCTGCTTGCGTTGTTTTTGTTGCGTTTTTTTTTCTTTCTTTTATGGCGAGAAAACGCTTGTTGCTTCTTTCGTTGCGTCACCTGGGCAGCGAGGCATCGCGTAATTAAAGTGCCAGTCGTCGCGGTTAATTGCCTGCGCGAGGCAATAAATGTTTCGCGAGAAATATGGCGTACGTGTTGGGAAATTTATGTGTCCCGTTCGATCATGCCGCTGTGCTATCGTGTCTTGCACTTTACAGATGCACTGCTTCAACATTTATGTCATGGTTGCGAAAGCTTCTGTGTTAGCATCGTACACTTTCTGATGGACATAGGGCTTCTTAGGAAACTTACTCGAGGGAACTGCTGGGGCTGATAATTGTTGCACAATCATGATATCGTGGTTGGACATGAATTTTTCTGATACTCCATGCTGGTGATTCCGAATTCACACGCGTTGTTGGGTTTTTTTATTATGTCGTTTAGCCCCGTTATGGGCTGACCCAAATTTCCTCAAAGTGTTCTTTTTCTTAAACAGAGAAGACAACGACAATGAACGTTCGAGTACATGCAAGTTATTGCGATATTGGGGTTAAGAACGTAACATCTTCTTAAAGCTGTAGCTTCACCAAGTCAGGCACAGGGTTGAACTCCGGAAAAAAAGAAAACTTTAGCGATGAATGCTTCCGTGCAAGTTTGAAAGAAAAGGAAAGAAAGAAAGAAAGAAAGAAAGAAAAGAAAGAAAGAAAGAAAGAAAGAAAGAAGAAAGAAAAGAAAGAAAGAAAGAAAGAAAAGAAAGAACGAAAGAAAGAAAGAAAGAAAGAAGAAAGAAAGAAAGAAAGAAAGAAAGAAAGAACAATCTTGGAATGTCTTAGTATGCTTGAAGGCGTATTTTCTGCCGCGGCCTCTCAGTGAAGATCTGTCTGTTTTCTTTTAAAACAGGCGCAACAGCAAGACGTGAGGTTGTCCATAGAATACATGTACTTTCTTTCTAACTTTGGCGCACGGAGCCCTCAGAAAAAAAATGTAATGCTACTTTCATTCCGCTCGTATTGTAAATGTTCTTGCAACGTTCCACAAACCTATAAGAACCAGACGCTTCGGAATTGATATTCTATGTGACTTTTTCCGGAAACGAAGCGTGGGGTACGAAGAAAATGCAGAAGCCCTTGCTCCATCGGGAAAATGGGGGCTTCTTTCTTTCTTTCTTTCTTTCTTTCTTTCTTTCTTCTTCTTTCTTTCTTTCTTTCTTTCTTTCTTCTTTCTTTCTTCTTTCTTTCTTTCTTCTTCTTTCTTTGTCACTGCGCTGTTTAGCAGGGAAACGCCTCAGTTGCTACAGGTAACATCGACGGCCATGCGTTAATCCAGGCAACAATAATGTGGCAACGTGACATGACGAGTGACCTCGATCAAAGATCAGATTGCCGTGTCAGAAACTGCTGATTGCCGGCAATCCCACCATCGAGAGAGCATCGATTATGGAAAAAGGCGCATGCAAATAAGCATGTGACCAGCGCACATTCGAGGGCAGAAACGGTTCGCTTGAAAAGGACACTACGTACACTGTGTCCCCGCTTCCCATAGACTACTCGTGGCAGAAGCATAGCCAACCTTTGTTAAGAGTTTTTCTCCACTCAGAGCCACTATAAAGTAGCCTCTGTGTGCAGGTATGCTTAAATACTAACCGAAAGTTCGGTAAATATAGATCGAGTACGCTTTGTGGGGTCAAAATAAAGTGCACTACGCGGAAAAAAACTCCACTCCAGTTTAGTATAAACAGAAATCATTTTCATATAATGCCAAGCCGCCTCAACTACGAGGGTGGCAATTTAGACTTGTTGGTATAACAAGATAATTGATGGTAGCGCAGGCTAATATATACGCTCACGACGTATGACTTCGTGAGAGTATATACCAGCGGGATCAGCGAGTAATAAAACAGTTGTTGAAAGTTAGCGCGGTGCGGTGTCGAATATGTCTTTCTTTTTCCTTGTCGTTAGCCTACGCTACCAACAATTATCGCCTCAACTAGTTTTGTCACTCGTTGCCTTGTGTACTTTTCTTTCTTCAACAAATATAGACAATACAAGCACATTTTCCTAATGCTTTGTAAAACACCCCCAGAAACAAAAACTACGTTTTCGCGCGTCTAACAAAAAACAAAAATGAACAAATGGAGACCAAATCTAAGGAAAAAGAAATTGTGGTAGAGAAACTGAGTTTTCCCACCTTTTTATTGATTTTATATGTAAATAGTATTTGTTTCTTAGCTTCACGGATTTCAAAAAGTAGCTGTATTCTGCTCAGCAGTGATATTGGAGCTTTCCCACATCCTAAGTTTAATCTGGCGACCTTTTTCTTTCCCCTGTTCGTTGTCTTTCTTGGGATTTGAAAGTTTTATGACGGAAATATTTTCTTCCTTTCGTCGAGTTCGGCTGTGCAATATTTTAATCGTTTAATTGGGTGCTATCCTTGTAATTAACTGTCTCTGTTTTTATGGATATCAGTATTTATTAAAACTACTTTTATTGCTAGCGACATCTTTTAAGAAAATCCACAAACACAAATGCAGTAATGTTTACTCCGCCCCAACAAAAATTGCAAATGACTTTGCGCTTGCGCTCTTTCAATTTTATTCGGCACCGAGATCGGCGGGGTCCATCTGGCCGATCAATTTCGCCCTCGTTAATGACCGAACATTAGGTCTCAGCGATTAAAATGTTCGTTTATCACTTGCCGCTTGCCTCCTTGCCTTCGCTGCAACTTTTGTACATGTTATAACCCCTGGCACTACTTACACGAAAAATCATGCAACACACCCGCACACATACGAGAAAGCGATTAAACCGGTCGTAGGTTTATGAGTTACCCGACTACAGTTTACGGCCCAGCTTAATCAGTTAATCAAACGAGGAAAAATAGCGCTGTTATTAGGCTGCTCTAGGTGATACGAAGGCCAGTTCGCGCTAGGTGCAGAAGCCGACGTCGTTAAAAATATGGACCGTTTCCCTAACGATCATAAAACAACCCCTGAAGAAAAAACAACGACGCACTCCTCAGGCAAGCAGTCGGTATACGCTTGTAATTTCTTTTCTTGCATGTATACTCAAGTTCGCAGCAAAGTACAGCCTTATAGAACGAATCTGTAACCAACCACGGTGGTCTAGTGGTTATGGTGCTCGACTGCTGACCCGAAGGTCGCGGGATCGAATCCCTGCCGCGGCGGCCACATTTTCGATAGAGGCGAAAATGCTTGAGGCCCGTGTACTTAGATTTAGGTGGACGTTAAAAAAAACCCAGGTGGTCGAAATTTTCGGAGCCCTCCACTACGGCGTCGCTCATAGTCATATTGTGATTTGGGACATCAAATCCCAACAATTATTATATTAGAACGAAATTGCGCTTCATGCATCTATTCGCCAATGCATAACAGGTAAGCGTAGACGGTTATATAAGCTCCCACACAAATCACCGTTCGCCGTCTTTCCCTTCTTCAGAAGGTCGTGCCAGCCGGTTTACGTTCGAAGTGCGAGTACTTTCTCTGATAATGTAAATACTTGGCATATCAGAAAACGAAAGTTTGCCTTTTCTCACCAATATAATATATATAATATATATAAAATATAATATCTCAGAATCTCTGACCGAAATTCACGGGGACGCTCAAGTTTTTTCTCTAAAACCAGCGACAGAAATATGCATCTGTACGGAAGCATTCGAGCGATTATCAAATAAAGGAATAGGTACGTTGAATTCTGCTTGAAATTTGTTATGACGTGGTGTGCCCAAGCACTTTCCCTTTCTTTCCAAGTCAAACTCGATGTCAGTAATGCCACAGTTAGGTCATAAATGGTCTTACCTACAATCAAGCTTGGTGCTCTCTCTACGTTCTTTTTGCCAGCTATTACCTAACTCAGCATGTATGTAATCCAGGCCAACGCTCCAGCCAACATACAAGACGTTGCCGTGATACGCGTTACAAATCTAGCGGTGTGCAGGAAGTACATTCCTTGGGGAACATTCTGTTCAGTGCAGCGGAACGGTAGAAAGAACGCTGCTTTGTAGATCGCTGCTCTTGCTATAGCGCTTCTGTGTACATGTCGTGACAGTCAATAGACAGTTATAGTTTAGCGTTAGCGTGATAGGGGGTTAAGGGAAAGCGTTACCGCGCCGCAAACGTTGGTTGAGGAAAGCGTTGTTTTAGTTTAGCGGGATAGCGTTTACGTGCCCAAGCCGGGATGGTGGCGCCACCTAGCGAAGGGTGAATGCGTTAAAAAAAAGTGAAAAGAACAAAACCGAGAATGCTCGCCTGATCCCCGCACGCAGCAATATTACTCCTTTTTTTAGTGAAAATAAAAGTTAAATAAATATGAACTAAGCACCAAAAGCGAAATTTTCATGTGCCGATTGTTTGTTTACACCGATCTTCTAGATAGGCCTAGGGGCGTTCGAAATGGAAGCGATCCAAAACTACGCTAAGTTATCGGTAATACCGTGTCGTCGAAGCTCCTGAAGGCAAGCGAAGCCATTTCGCACAGTCATTTGCTACGAAAGAAGTGGATCCGTCCACATAAACGAAATTCAGTTCGAAGCTGGCGTCGAAAACCGCCGCCATGTTTTACGTACACTACTTTAACCACGCAAACACGCTAACGCTAAATCTGAAAAATAGCGTGCGTACGGTAAACGCTAGGGGTCGTTTACGCACTGCATGCGCACTTCGATCCCGCTATTCCGGTAAGCCCGCTATTCCGTTAACCCGCTAAACTATAACTGTCTAATGTCTGCGATATCCTCTTGTTCTTTTTCTCACAGCGCCTCTCCTCATCGCTGGTCTGGCCTTCTTCGTCTTCTTCTTTTTGTCTTTTTCACTCGGCTCAGCCATGGATGCATGCCGTGTTCCTAAAGGGGGCGTTCCGCCATTATGACGGCAACGAGAGGACGAATGACTTTCCACTTCGGCCACTCCATCTACTAAGCCTTCTAGACAGATGCACTTAGTGGGTTATTCGATTTGTCCGTTACATGATTAACTTCACCTTTCTTTGCCTATTGCGCGCTTTTCTCGTTTTTTTTCTTCTCATTAGCTCTTGTATTTCTCTGCGCAGTTCTTGGTCTGGTTTCCATTGTGTAGCTTTTTTCTTGCATTCATTCTCATTGTTAAGCAGAATTACATTACCTGAAAAAATAAGGAAACGTTTAAAAGGTGGCTTGTGATATTTACCTGTCTCAGTTAGCTTCAGTTCATTTTAAACTTTAGGCCTGGGGTTGAGTGTTTTGTCTGTACAAGAAAATTGATAAAATGAAATCGCTATGTACCTTAAACGGATACATAGGGTAACTTGCGTTTTTGCAAACAACTAATAAGAATATTGATGTGACGCCAAATTTACGATTGCATTATAAGGAGAAGACTAATTTCACCATCATCACCAGCCTGACTACGCCCACTGCAGCGCAAAGAAATCCCATGCTCCGCCAATCAATCCGGTCTTCCGCTTGCTGCTGCCACGTTATGTCCGCAAACTTCTTAATCCCATCTGCCCACTTAACTTTGTGTCTCCCCCACGTGGCGCTTGCCTTTTCTTTGAATCCAGTCTGTTACTCCTATTGACCAGCGGTTATCTTGCCTACGCGCTGCATTCCCTGTCCATGCCCATTTGTTCTCCTTGATTTCGACTAATATACCCTTAACATCCGTTTGTTCCCTGACCCAGTCTGCTCTCTTCTTGTCCGTTATGTTTACACCTATCATTTACCTCTCCATGGCTTGCTGTGTCATCTTCAATTAAAGTTGAACCATCTCCGTAAGCCTCATTTGCTCCATAGGTAAGTACCGGAGCAGGCTTTTATTAGTCTCTCCGGCATGAACCGGAGAGAATAATTTATTACGAAATAATATTGAAACAGAAGCACTCAGTATGCCAAAGTTTGTCATTTTTATAGCATCTCTGAATAATTCAAGGTGTGTTTGAAAATGCTGCACATTCCTAGAATCGTCAAAGTTAAAATGGTTGCGAAGAACGTATGTACTACAGCCGGACACAGCTTAAGAAGTCTGGAGAGGCCCCGCCCATACAACCGAAGCACGGCAGCCAATCGCATCCACGCTAAAGAAATAGCCCAACTCATGCGCTCGGCAATGTGCTCCGAAGACAGGGTCACCGACCGCTGGCTCATGACCTCAGTCGAAGATGCGCGCCCATTGGTGCAGCTCTTGTGTGCATCCGCCTTTGAGGAGGAAATGTCGCGGACTTTAGAGTTGTGTACGACTATATATTGTTATTGGAACGAGAAACAAAACTGTGTTTCCCGCACTTTTTCGCGCTTCACGTCCCCTTCTTCAATAAGTCTGCAGTTCCTTAAAAGTCACCCTTCCTTCAAATCTGACTTTCAATAAACCATCTTATTTTTCACTGTGCTGCTCCCTCAACATAGAAACGAGGAGTGAAGACGTCAGAGCTCTACGTGTATAATAATAAATGCCGTTACAGCTTTATTTAAAGAGATGGCTTGGTCGCAAGTTTCGGTTTATTATTCGTCTGTTCTGCGTCATCCTTTGTACGACATCAGTGGATGTTTCCGTGGAGCTGTAAAAACACGTTATCCGCTTTCAACATTGTTTGTGGAATGATTGCAAGAAAAAGGGAATTTACCATAAAGAACGCGCGCTATTCATTACGCATGCTTAAAGCGTTCGTTTAAGAGAAACCGGCATATTCGCATTGTCCAACCGAATCGTCTCCTAAGGAGGCCACACACACACACACACACACACACACACACAACACACCACACACACACACACACACACACCACACACACACACACACACACACACAACACACACACCACACAACACACACACCCACACACACACACCACACACACACACACACACACACACACACACACACACCCACACACACACACACAACACAAACACACAAACACACAAACACACAAACACAAACACACACACACACACACACACATTCTTGAAAAAGTTTTTCTTTGGTTGTCGCAAATGGTCGCATTTTCTTCTTAGCTTCCACATAACTTTGGGGCAATATTTTCAGGCAAATAATGTCCCTGTAACAGAAATGAGCCAAGTTTGGTGATGTGACCCGGCGAGAAACTTTCGCGCATGTTACAATACTGCGATAGATTGAGTTCGTTCAGCCGTGAGCTTTGCTTTATTTGTATTTCATTAAAGTTATAATCTAATAATTAACAAGTAAATAGTTATTACGTGGTAAGCAATTATTATTTAACGCCATGTCTCAGGATAATTTAAGCTAGGAATACGATCACGTATAGACAAAGTAGAAACAAGAAAGGCAACTCGAACGCTGCTCTTGTAGATTTTTTCGGTTATACCGTATAATATTCCGTATATGTATGCCCTGCTTTTCATTAACCTTACCTTTACTCATTTTCTCGGCTTTGAGTCGTTCTAAGCAGTCTTTCTTTGGACGCATTCTACAATTTATGTCATTGAGATCACCGTCATCATTCAACACTTTCAGCTTTAAACTTTCAATGTCCCAAATCTCAACTTAAACGCAGTTGCCCCACAACTGGAACGGGGTGCACTTGGTTGCCTTACTGACATTAACCGGGGTATAATCAACAACGCTTGAAAACTGGGCTGATTGGCTAAGCGCCATGGTTCTTGCGGTTAGGTCTGTAAACGAGAGGAGGACAAGGATAGATAGACGACTTAAGACTGAACGAGGTGAAGTGAAAGTAATAACTAGCAATTCAAGAAAACGCAATGCAGGATGCAGGGGAAAAAAAATCACGGGCATGATGGCAAACGTGGATGACGCGTGAGCGTGTTCATATGTGGTATTTTTGACACTCTTTGCAAGCCTGACACGCACTTGACACGCTGTCAAGAACAAACACAATACACCGACAAATACTGAGCCGCTTTAAAGCGGTTGCCACCCCCTCCTCCTCCTTCAAGCCCGGAATCTTATAACGCTAAGCTTCTTAGGCAATGTCAACACCTGTTCCGGTGTTCATTCGAAGCATCAAGCAGAAATAATTATCTGCCGTGCCGGGTGACACCGTTTTTTCTTTTTTTTTACTTCAGCGTCCTCAGTTCTTCCGTTCTGCTCATTTTACTCGCTGTTATTTATACGCGCGTCTACAAAGCCAGACACCTGTGTCCCAAGGTGTCCATTGAGACAGGAAGTCAAGAAACCTTTTTCCGGTCTGCTTCAATTAGAATGAAGGCACTCCGGTTCTCCTGGACACAACAGACGTTTGCTATGTCAGCCGCAGCCTATAGTAAGCTACGGAAGTTCCTTTAGCCGCCCCTTGCGTGTGCTGTCAGCTTGCTACAACGGCGACAGCGTTCTGGCGTCGGGACCACTTCGTGCCGGACAAAGGCGTCTCGTTCTTTTATTCTTCGTTTCCGCTCTCTGCCTCGCTATGTGCTCCATTATTTCTCTCTAGAAAGAGAGACAGAGAAGGGGGAGAGATATGAGGAAGAAGAACGGGGTTGATAACCATTCTAGCGCTGATGACCACTTGCACCGAGGAAAAGGTAAAGGAGCCTGAAATACCAGATAGATAGAAGTTTGTACTTTGTACAAGCACGCGCACGTGAAGAGGCAATTTTAGCGTGTTTGCAAGTGCCACAGTACTAGAGTTAAGCCCAAAGTACCATGCGAGAGGAGGCTACATTACATCGAAAAAAGTGTCCGGACCTTGCTGGAGATTGCGCTAACTGAACACTAAGACAACCACCATTTAAAAGCCGTCGGCTAAGAGTTTTGTAGGGGAGATATCTCGAAAAACAATCTTCAGTGTTGAAATGCCTGTGGAACGCATACATTAAGCATACACGTAAACGTGTGTCAACTATAGATATTTCGAGTTATCATTTTGCTGATAGTGCGACAGTTGCCATGCCAGTATACCTTTATTTCCACCACCATCACTGAGTGCTCGAGTGATCGATCGATGCTGCCAACGAGATCACTAACGCGTCTTTTTAGATGCTAAGCAGCTTTTGCTCGGGGGCTGTGTCCGGCGGTGGTGGTGGCGTCCATGCTCCACTGCGCATGCGCCTACTCTCTCGTCCACTCTCCTCATTTACGCAGGTTGTTCGGTCGCCTTCTCTCCTCTCCTCCCCCGCGCTGCAGCCGCGGCGTAGCCTCCCCTTCCACATGATGCAGGCCACACCGCAGCCAAATACAGTCTGTAACCCACTCTCTCCTCTCCCTCCCCCATTTCATGCGTATATAAGCGTGTGCGCTCGATCGCCTTCCGTCATGTCTCGCTTCGCTCCCGTTCAGATGAATTGTAACGTCAAACGTCGGCGCCACTCGTTCACTCGGCGCTAACGGAAGCAACGCACAAACACAACGTAATGATAACCCAAACACTCAATACAAAGCTCACACACTAACGGAAACGCTGAGTGAGCGTAACAGAAGCTTGGTGTGCGCCCCCAATGCTGCTTCGCATCCCCTCATGGTTCCCTTGAATGGGAGATGGTGAATTTTTGCTTTTTTTCTCGTCACATACACTCAGAGAAGTCCTTACTGTAGCTGGGATAGTAGTGCAAAGATCCGAACTTGCTTTATTTTTAAGTGCACCATGTTGACCTTACTAAAAATTGGCAGATCCCCACGTACCGTGGAGTCGATGTTAGGCGAGCATGCTTCGGCGGGTAGGTGACTGTGGCGTAACTTTTTTTACTTAGCGCCACGTTACAAAATGACGCTAGAGATTTGTATAAATTTTATACCCATATATATATATATAATATATATATATATATATATATATATATATAATATATGTGTGTGTGTGTGTGTGTGTGTGTGTGTGTGTGTGTGTGTGTGTGGTGTGTGTTGTGTGTGTGTGTGTGTGTGTGTGTGTGTGTGTGTGTGTGTGTAGTGTGTGTGGTGTTGTGGTGTGTGTGGGTGTGTGTGTGTGTGTGTGTGTGTTGAAGAGCCGCATATGTCTTATATAACCAGTTGTTTACGGTTGGGTAACGCTGCAATGGCAACGTGGCTATTACGAACACCAGAAGCGGTAAGCTGATATGTAATGCTTAGCGTGTCCGAGAACGCACGTTTCACGAACCCGTGTCATGTGTGCAAAAAAGTTCTTGACAGTTCTGAACAAGGGCATCATCACCGTGATCAGTGAGCATCAGCAGCTGGTCATGACTTGACTTGTTATAGGATCCGGTCGTGGATCGTGGTGACGAGGGGTCCATGTGTAGTGAAGTATGTGGTATAGTAGAGCTGTTGGAATCGTGGATGCCCTCGGTCATTTCATGGACAAATTGTCTGTCGACAGAGCCGGCGACATGTCGGAAACCTGAAGCCACCCTTCGCGTTGTGAGGTTTAGGCCGTCGAGGCTGGTATGCCTGGATAGTGATACGTTGACCAAAATCAGTGGATGGTGTTTGTCGTATTTCGTACACTACCCTGGGCGTTTGTGGCCTACGTAGCCTAGTCTACAAAGCGGTGTCAATCAATCTGGCTCGTCCTCGACTCAGCATGAGTCCATCGCCAGCCTCGTAAGAAATGAACAGGACACTGCGTCGTTCTGGCGGACGAAGTGCACTTTACGGTGCGTTGATGTGGATATCATATGTAACTTTCGTTATTGTATTCCTCCGGGGTCGAGCAATGCTTCATATAGCTTGCTGAATCATAGGAATACAAACGTAATGTTTATTAGGACTGCTATAAAAGCAGCGCAACACTGGAACTACAGACGTTAATCTAATATGACGCCTGTATCGTAGGAGTACACATTGTAGGAGTATCATGTAGTGTTTATTGCTTTCTTGAAAATTAGATAGCAGTCACCACAACCACAATTGACGTTGCACCGATATTACGCCTGCGTAGGCTGTTTTTCCAAACCAGTTATAGACCTGGCGTGGCTCAGTGGTAGAATACCTGATTGCCACGTGGAATGCTTGGGTTCGATTCCCTGCTGGGATCCTAATTTTTCATTATTCCATTCGTTGCGTCAACGCTGCCGATGTTGGTTTTCCTTAACGCTCTAGCATTTAGGTTACCAATGTCTGTTCTCGCCCTTCCTGGGTAGATCTAAACTGTCAATCACCTGTGGCGCATACCCGTGCACCGCGGCCCATGGTAAACGGGTATGTGCCACACGTGTCTAGTGGAAGGGTTGACGACGTACGCGACAGGATTTAACGTTATTCATGTTATGACCCGGCAATCATATTCGCCAAATCCTCCTACCCTCCCATGAAAATTTTGGTCTACACCAAGGTTAAGGAGGCGATCATGACAGCACCAAGACGTAGGCGGCTAGATATATAGATAGATAGATACGTAGATAGAAACGCTCAAAGTGCCAGAGGTTCGCTAAGAAATGCTTCGCATTTAAAGCTGTTTGCAAGTAATGCAATTACTAACGGCATCGATAAGCAGTGTCATTACTATAATGCCATGGTCGCGATATGTTTCCCTGGGAACACTAAGTGGTTACTGAGTATCCCCGAGAAACAAATGTCCTTTACTGTAGTATTTATATATCAATACCATGTACGATGCAATATAATCTGTTTTGCGAAGTATCGAATGAGGCCGCGGGGAGGTTGAAAACATCAGAAATGTTACACAGGCACGTAAGTCTCCTTACACACATTGAATACGAAAGCACCTAATAATAGCGAGAAGAGTTTCCCACCAACTATACTTGGACGAGGACAGAAAGGCATACGTACCACCAATAGCGATAGGACCAGAAAACGAAGCCTTTGTCACAAGTTATCCCCACATGAAGTGCGCCTCTCTGGAGCAATTTTTTTGTGGTTGTTGTTGTTGTTGTTGTTGTTGTTGTTGTTGTCTTGATCCCTACACGTACTGCGCGGTCGACGTGCTTTAGTACTTGTGTCCATAGTTCCCTTTATTTTCTCCTACTCACCTGAAGGTCGGGAAACAGAATACCCCTTTTCGTAAGACGCAGTTCTTGTTTTATGTATATTTGCGCTAACCGCGGAGTAAAGATAGGCGATACAATTGAACAGAAAAAAAATTCTCTTCGCGACGAAGATATTCGCATGCGGTTCGGCGAAAGTCACGTCGTCGACACTCTGCTTGGTGATGCACGCCTACGGGCGTCGTAGCCTCGAGTTGTGCCAAAATGGTGCGATAGAAACAAATAACGGGAGAGGAGAAGCTTCATGTTCATGGCTTCAAGCGAAGAAATAAACCTGTCCCCAAAAAATTGCCTGAATGAAAATGCGTGAATGCAACTGCGATCCAGAAATACTCCGCCGCATAAACCGACTCGCTTTTTTAAACGACATACGGAAAACTGACGCCTGGCGCTGATAGCCTGAGGTATTTTGAGAAGATACGCAAAAAAAATGAGGGCGCAGTTATGATGCTTCGAAAGAACGAAAGCTATAGCTTACAGGCAAATATCGGCCTCTGGAATCACGATGAAACATTCTGTATATCCGGCGGAGTATATATATTACAAAGCCTTCATCAAAAATGTTGTGGATATGGTCAAATCGATGCGTCTTTTAAGCTTTTGCAAAACAGGTGTGATGGAAAATGTACGCATTCTTGTTTATGCGGGGAAAGTTTTTTGTTTTTTATTTTATTTTTTAACACGAAAGCTTGCCCAACAACATACACAATTAAATATATGAATGGGGGCCGGTTTCCGCGATATATACGGACAGTACCCTGTCGTTGGGCCCATAGAGCCATGAATCATAGTTCGATGGTCGCGTTTGATGAATGCCCACTGTTTTCAGGTAGCGCCGTCGTACTCGTCAGGCCAGGGCATGTCCATAACAAGTTCAATTTGTAGTTTCAGGCTTTGGCACATTGGCCGCGGCTCGATTTAGAGCGACGGCGGACAGTTCTTTTTCTGGCGCGTACGGCATCTCCTTTAGTTGTTAGTTGTGCGTTTTTGCGCGAAGCTTATAAAAGCGTGTGCCATGCGGATGCGATTATTTGCACACTAACGTTTGTGCCAGAAGATCCTGCGTACTTTTTGTTTCAGTATACGGGAAGACGCTTTTTGTTTATATCTTGCATGTAATACACAAAACATGCGGTACACTGAAAAAATAGCTGCAGCTCGAGCTATTGGAACTGCCACAAGAACGCTTATACGCCTTCGTATCCCAGTGGCAAAATGCAAAGCGAGGACCTAGCACAGTCATGTCAACGACGGCACGAACAGATGAGATGGCTCGTAAGGGATCGCTGACTGAAGGTCCCCGCCCTTACACGCTGTCTAGATGGTTGACCGCCGAAGCTGAAAGGGGCGGCCCCCGGTGCTTATCAGTGGGCTTATCACGGGGTCATTCCACAATGAAGGTGAATGACCTGCGAGGCTGTGTAGCACACGGCACGTGCGTGACACCGAATTTTGATGAAGGATACAGGAAGGCACATAATTTTCATGAAAGGTAGAGAAAGCTACAGAAAGTTCCTTTTGAATGTAGCTTGTGCTCCTTTGAATTTTTCCATCTGAGCAGCATGCGCCTTTTCACCGCGACATGCGTCGTCTTGTCTGGCTTGCCGCACGCGCTTGGCGTTTCGTGCACAATCTTGAGGAGCCATTTGAGCAGCATGAGTATTTTTGCGGCATTCTCCGGTTCCTCACACTTCAGTGGACCAGTAGTGAGTAGTGGGGTTCGCCTCATTTCTGTGGCATCTAGCGTTCTAGGGACAACCGTCCCAGCATATTATACGAGTTGGGAAGATATACGAAGCAAACGCATTCAATTTCGAACTCACCAGGCGCTTCATACCGAGTAAATGTGTCTGGGAACAAGTCGTCAGGTTGTGTTATTGTACTACCTTTCCCCGTTTTCGTTACTACCTCTCTTCTCAACACCTTCCCGCAACAGAGGCAATAACAGAACAAGAGTGGGGGCAATTTTGTCAGTCTTATGGAGCGGCACACCGTGCTAGCACGTTTCCTGGCGCCGTAAGATTGCGGCTCGAAATAAAGCTATTTTACTGGACCTTGAGTCAGAGAAGGAAACCGGGACACTGGCTTACTCTTCCATCTTATGAGATCCCACCTGGCCACGAGCTCATTGGCCAAAGTATTAAGCAAGCGATAGGCCGGTAGTCTCACCGAAGTGGTGGGCGCTCTACATTACAAAAAGAGCTCAAAGGTGTTCTTGGCGTTTCGTGGAGAGTCGTAAAGGAACCGCGGAAATTATGTCTTGCGACATGGTTTCTTCGTAGCAAAAAAACTTCTGTAAAGGGGTCCTGCAACACTTTTTGCCAGTAGCCATGGAATGGCTTCACTAAGGGAGCTTATTTCCTCACGAATCGACTACCGCAAACATTTTTAGAATCCATCCAGTACGACGGAATTACAAAAGATTTGTCGCACGCTGTAATTGCCTTTCCTCTCGCCTCTTGTACCGATGAAAGCGCTGAAAGCTAAGCAGAGGGGGGGTGGCACGGGGGTGGAAGGTACGTCACACGCGCCTCCTGATCGTGAGCACTAATTCTTTTTTTTTTTTTTTTCGCCGAATGTGCGGCGTACTTTCAGCGCGATATCGCGAGCGCGCGCGCGGGCAAGTGACGCAATGTTCGAATCAGCTAATGGCGTGGCCAGTGGCAGTGACGCCGTAAGCATCTTTTCTGTCGAGAGAAGAGGACGCGCTTTTTAGCTGACTGAGTATTTATTGTAAATCCAGGCCGCGAGCGGCGCTATAATGTTTGGCTCGCGTGCAATATAAAATAACCATATAAAAGCTACTTTAAAAACTTTACCATTTATTTTTTACCCTTTGAAACCAGCTACATTTCTAAGACCTTACGCTAATGGCAATTGTACCCCAAACAATATTGCGGCTATGTATGCGTCCTTAACATTCCGTGTTACTTTTCGAAAACATAATTCAATTTCTGAGTTAAAAACGCCCCTTCTGTGCGCCCATCAGTACTGAATTATGTAAAGTATGTATCAGAGTAGCTTTAAATCTCTTTGTGAGCTGAAGCAAAATTGGTACAGACAGCGTAAAAAAAAGGTCACAGAATCACCGCAAGGGCGAAGCAATGAATGCGATAGCAACAAATTGTAGTGTCACACGAAGTGAGGCTGACAGCTGACTGTTTTGTATCCGATCTCGCGTACTACAGAACGCAGGTGTAAGAGAATACGGCCTCTCCAGGAAGAGATGCTCTCCGCAAAGTAACTTCGCGTTGAGAGCGAAGCACGTAGAAGGGTATACGAGCTTCGACGCAGGGCTCCCGAGCAGGGGGATATTATCGCATGCACCGTCCGAGCGACGGAAATGGGCCGGCTCGTTTGATCTCTGCTTCGGCCGCGTTCGTCGCCCCCGCTCGCGCGCTTTTACCCCGCGGTAGAACATACAATGCGCGGGGGGATCTTATCCATTTGGACTTCATACTGGGAGGACATGACGGCCGAACGGCAACGGTGACGGCAAAAAACCCGTCGAGACTGTCCATTTATTTGCTATCGCAATAAACGGAGTCGTTAGAGCTGGATTGCTCTATATGAAGTTCATATTGCTGAGCTTTGCTTTTGCTAGACTCTCGCGGTGATCGTGACCTACAATAAAAACAGCTCGGTCTGTAGCATTCTTAACGTGCAGTGACGGTAATTTGAGACACGCTATCAGGACCCCGAAAAGATGGCGTGCGAAACAAGGAGCGACGTGTCCTATTCGCGCAGTGCGCCCCACGAATTTAAATGAGAATATGTGCATGCCTCTTCTTCGCCTCATGGTGTCGTTGTTCCTCGTGCCGTTTCTTCTCAGATTGCCACATGCTCCGTCCAAGTTCGCACCCTGCCCTCTCTGCACTAAGCATTTTCTGGCGTCCATTCACGGCTATAATCTCAGTCCTGTGCTGAGATTATAGCCGTGAATAGAACGCCTTCAACACGTTGAATATTACGCAGACATAAGAGGAAGGCAAAAGTAAAACAAAAGGATATCGCGACAGACGTCGTCGGAAAATATAGCACGTGTCTGGACAAGGAAGAAACAAGGAAGCGTTGAAGATGATGACCTGGTAGACGCTTTTTATTGCTTTTCTTTTTTTTTTTTTTTGTCGACTCAGCTCGCTTTTTTTCTGTCGCTCTTGTAGCCACACAAAGGTGCGGAGTGCTGGAATGACGCTAAAAAGAGCTAAACATAAAAGCGTTGGACGGCACTGAAAGCAACCTCTCCATCCGCGCGTCTGTTCTCCCTGAAAACCTGTTCTTTCGCGGCTACGTTCCTGGCTCTGTGGTTCTTTAAACCGGCTGCTGCGCAGAAGGGGTGGCCTGAGCTTTCAGCGCATTTACACGTAGCACACGGGGGCAAAGTACGTGCGTTCCTTGCGCGCGCTTCGTTTGCGCTCAGTTGTTCGCAATAGAAGTCGTGTCTTGTTTCGCGTGAGCCACGGTAGCCCTCGTTCGCAAGCATGCGAGATAAAGAAACGTCGGGGAGGAAGCACCTACTAGCAGTGTTATACGTCTCTAATCAAGTACGTGATTTCCGCTCAGTGCATGGGCTGGCTCTGAATTTCAAATTGGCTCGAAAGTATTCGTAAGCGATAATTCGACCTGACACTGCACACTGGTCGGATAGGAGACGGAGGGAATCACGTGCCGGTGACGCTGTCGCATGCGGTATTGCTGTGGTTTTTGAATGCATAAAGAAACCCCTTCACGTAGCCAATGTCCACTTCGTTTCCTGTCCAAACAAAGAGTGCCGTTCAGCAGTGGGCGAAGCGAAGAAATTTTTTCTGCTTCCCGGTTATCTGACGGAAGACGCATGAAAGCTGAGCTGATTAAGGATATCGTGCTTTATTATCTTTGTAACAACCCCATGGACGGGCACCAGCTTTCTAACCATCGACCTTCTGAAGGAGGGATGCTGTTACCAATGGGTAACAAGCAATTAATAATTTATGATTGCGAGGGTTTTACGTGTCACGACGCGTAGTGGAGGACTTCAGAATAGTTTCGAACATCCGGGTTTTGTATTTTTTTAATGTGCGGGTATCCTTTGCATTGAGAACTCATATAGACTAGGCCGTCGTGCCCCGGAATCGAAACCGCGCCCTCGAGCTCAGCAGCGCGAAACCTAGTGCGCAGAACTACTCTACTGTGAGAAAGGCCGCAGTGTGTACACGGATTAGTACAGAAAAGAGAATGTGTTAAAAAAAAAGGCCCCATGCATAACCTTCTCTGGGAGTTGTCAAAGTGGCACTTACGTTTGATACTATAATCACCTGTTGTTTTGTCTTTGTGTAAAGCTGTGTTTAGGCTCTTTTTTCTTTTTCTATGACGTCCCGTATCAAGTGCTAGTATTTTCTGTGCTTGCTTGGTGTTGCGGCGTTCCCTATAACGTTGCTTGCTTCCTATCTCTCATTGTTACGCTGCGCACAAAGTGTGCGTGTAAGGGCTCGCTGGCGCTGCTTCACAAATATTTACAGTAAAGATGGTGTTAATTTTACTATACGTTTGTTACTGGAATTATTATAACAAGCCGGCATCCGATTACATTAAAAGAAGTCATAAGAATGCCAAAATGCCGTAGAGTTTATCAGTAATTCTGGTGTTAAAAGTGAGAAATGAGCTGTCGTATACGAATAACTGTAAGTGATTTAAAAAAAAGTAAGAAGGTTATTGGATAGCTCCAGATGACGTCTTCGCTTGTAAGGAAATAATGATCTGGTCATAGTGATGAGACTGATGGTAATGAATCTACGAATAAGTTTACTTTTTTAATCTAATTTCATTACAAAAACTGCGCGCCTCTTTCTGGAAAGAAATCACGGGAATTGTATCACTGTTGGCATTAAGGTTCAACACACTTAGGCTAAACCAGTTTTAACCTCGTGAAAAATATCAATGTAAATATTAAGGTATGCTTGCAACGAACAGGAACCTCTGCACGCAAAAGACCGATAATTTGTGGGCAATAGCTTCTTATGCCTTCTTCTAATCACTTGCGTTCCGTAATGAGCGCATTTCGATGAATATATATGGAGGTCAATTCAAATTTACACTTGCCGTGGTTTTTAAACCTTTGTTTTTTTTTTAATATTTTATACACTGAAACTAAGCGACAAGCCTGAGACCGTGCTCCGCGTTCTTTCGAGAAGGAACATCGCCACCTGAAAACGTAGTAACCGAAGCAACAAGGTTTCGCAGAGCGCCTGATACGACCTGCTTTCACTCTCCCATGGCAGTAAAGTAAGCATGAGAGAAGCTTGGCGATGCGCGTCACGCTCCGTCTGCGCTCCCCTGGAAAGCCAATCACTGTGCTTAGTGCGTAAGACAGAGACTGACTATCGTGCTGCCACCTAGGAGCGGTAGCGCGCACTTAAGCACCCCTGCCTGCCGTGACTCGTATGCTAAAGGGCAAAGGGTAACCTTGTGAACATGGTTGTACGTTCCCTGCGTACCATTTTTGCTTCGAGATATGTTTTTTCTTCTTCTTTTTTGCATTTATTTTTTGCCTATGTCTGTTTTAACCAATTCGCAAATGACCCCTGGTTTGGTTTTCCCTGCAAGCATGGTTTTGGTTAGGGAGTCAGTAAAGAGCTGATTCCGGAGCGCACAGCGTTGTAGTTGCAGAGGCGCACATCATCTCTTCAGACCGACTTAGCAAAAGAACCATGAGGGACATCATTATTTGTATTTTTGAGACGGTGTCGTAGGATCGTGGTGTTATTTATATTGTGCCGCGCATTTTCTTATCTTCTGGTGTTAGTACTGTAAGACTGTTTTGTATGTAATTCTCGGACCCTGTGTTTGTATGCTAGACCCATCCAAGGGCTAAGGAGTAGATGGCGCCTTATTTGTGCACCAGCCTCCTTATATCATATCAACAACAACACAAAAAACATACGTACCACTTTAATTTTATGCACCGTAAGCAGTGTCGTTGTAAATGGTGTATAAGGAACCTAATGTGAAGCGATATGTAGTTCAAGGCCTTGCAAGAGATCTGCTATTTCATGTGCACTAAGAAAGCAGCAAGTATTACTGCTCATAATCTCAACGTGCTTGGGCTGCCGTTAAAGTGAAGAGTTGGGAAGTCCCTTATGAAGCTGTCAGCTGGTAGTAAAAATCTAAATAATTATCAGTAATAACGCAGGACAGCTTCCTAAGTCTCGTATTAACAGCACCATCAGTAAATTTTGTCGCGTTGTAGAGTTAAAACTGGGACAACCAGAACAGATCCTCAAGATGAGAATACGCATCAGGTTTTGTCAGTGTGCGCCAGCGCAGCGCGCATATATAGCATGGATAAGCGGAGATCTCTTGTGCATACGTTGACATTCCCTGTCGGTGTTCTGTAAATTGGTACAGCTTCGGGTCAGTCATGCAATATCGCCATGGAAAAACAGAAATGATTTAGCAGCACAGTGGGAATTAGTGCACTAGTGCTCAATATAGATGGCTTTGTCGCATCTCCTACGACCTCGCTCACTTTCCTTACTCTGCTTCCTAGCAGAACTTTCTTGCTTTAGTTAACAAACTTTTCCAGCAATTAAAAAAACAACCATCGTGCCCTCTTTCTCCAAGATCGTAGTTCAAGCCTGACAAAAAATTGCACGATATTGTGACATCAAATAACGCAGTAGGCTTTGAGAAAGAAAGTGAAGTTGAATCAGACTGGAAGGTTATATCGTCTCAGTGTGTAGCGCGTGCAATTTCTCTATATTTTGTTGATTGTTTCTTGGAGGGGGGGGGGGGGGGGCTGCCAGTCGGAGATTGCGGGCTTCAAGATTTCACAGTGTCGATTATGAGGAATGTAGCAATAGAGCACTAAGAATTACGTTTGACTACCTGGGTCGTCCACCATCACCAGGTGCATCCTTTTTACGGCACACAGGAGCTTCTGCACCGTGGTTCCATCGAAACTCGGCCACCCTGGCTGAAATTTAATTAAGCATAATTTACTGAGGCATTTAAAGATAGCTGAGCCTGTATACGCAAAAGGTCGATTCCACGAAAGATCGAAAAAGGGTGTATATTTGATGTTTCCGATTTTCCTGATAATTTTGTATGTTGTGCACATATGACTGTACAGCACGAAATCGCAGTTCGTTTTAAAATAAAAATTTTTTTCAGCACAGGAAAATTCGACAAGTGTCGCCGGTTGACGACGACCATTTTACGAAGAGTGCGTTTTCGTAAATTCGGAAGCATGCTGGCAGCCACTGAAGCTATATATTACAAATATCTTTCTTTTTGGCGGAAGTAGAAGTAAAGAGGAAATAGCTGTTATCATTTCATGGAATTCTGAGTAAATTATGTATTTTTAAAAATTCATGAAAAACGCTGCGTTTTTGAAAATCAGTCAAATTTGGGACGCTATGGCTACTTCTGTGAACGTCTTAGCTTCTTCATATTTGCAGTATGAATAGGCCTTTATGTGAATAATGAACCTCTGCATTTGTATTTCTCTAATAATTTTCAAAGTAGTAAATTTTCATGCTCGAAACACCAAAAGAGAAAAGTGCTCCTCCATTCAAAAATCTATAATAAAAAAAACCCAATCTCAATTTTGTTCAAAGTCCCCCAAAATGTTCTTAAAGGACTGCAAAATGATATTATGAAAAAACATGTTGCATCATTTTTATTACAACAAAAGCAGAAAATGTCAAACATTGTGTTTCCAGAGCGTGGTGGCTACTGCGCAAAGGACATCTCTAGTAACAAGAAAATGCAGTAGCACGTCTTTTCTTTTCTGAGCTTCGCTAAACAACAGTAATGATCTATGGTCGGAAATTGGGAACTGTTTTGTAAAGAAAAAGACCGTTCCAATTAAATGCATTCGCGTGGTTTGCGACTTCACGCCAGTGTTAGACATCCCTCAGTCCACAGTATGCACTTTCAGTTGTATCCTCCTTTTCTTTCATCTATTTCAGTTGAGTATAATTCATATCTTGAGTGCTAAAGAACGCATTCCCTCCATGCGTCTCTTATGATGATGTGCTGTGCCAGAATTGAGAGATTGGTATAAAAGCCAAGGTCTCTTCATGAATGGAAATGAATTTCTGGAGAGCGGTCGCCAAGAGGTGTGGTTTTTGTTGGCCCAGATGTGTACGTTGTCAAACCTTATGTGATCAATCCTGAGTTTAAAAAGAATCGATTACGTGAAGATTGGTGGCAGCAGTTCTGGCCACGGACAAAACACGTTTTGTTTGCATTGCAGCTGCTTTGTTTTGCATCTCCTTCTTTCTCTTGAAGCCGTGCTGGCAGATCTGGTTTGCCTCTTTAATTGAGCGCGTATCCTGCTTCATGACCCTCCGCAAAAGAGTCTCGATCCGATATCTTCTACATAATGAAAATTCCGCTGCAGCGGAATTTTCTTTTGTGCACCATGAGGCAGTCCGTACAAAATCTCGGCCATGGCTATAACGCCTACCCATAGCCACCTTCAGAGCGTAGGATAGTGATCGCATCAAAGTGAAGCACAATTTGGATGCTTAACTTCTATCTCAGGTGGTGTTTGGCTGACTGGCACAGCCGTACTCGTTGCTGTCGTCTGCTCAGGCGGGCGTCCATCGCGCCGCCCTTTGCACCTGTCCGCCTAACGCATGCTACTCCGTTTACACGAGTGCTTGTAGCGCGGGCCACACGATCCGCACGGTGCGGATCCAGAGACCGGGCGGGAGAGCGACGAGCGGTGAAAAATGTATCGTGTAACCAACGCAATCGACACCCCAGCTTTTTCTCGTGCATAGCGACAAAGGCTGGAAAACAATGTGTGGCTGCTGTGCTTAGGTTGCACTGCGGTACTCGCCGTTCACCACTGCCGCCATTTGCGATTTCTCACATTCTTACAATGCATGATCGACTCAGCTACACATATTTCGCGTTTAGCTTCGTTACTTTTATATAAGCGCATTTACTAAAAAAAAATTATCCAGAGGAATGAAAAAGCCCGTGCTGCCCGTCGACGAGGAATGTAAGTGGTGTCGCAAATGCATTTAAATTGGAACGATCTTTTTTTTCTTTACAAAACATTTCCCACTTTCCAACAATAGATCATTACTGCTGTTTAGCGAAGCTCAGAGAAGAAAAAAGACGTGTTACTGTATTTTCTTGTTACTAGAGATGTCCTTTACGCAGTGGCCACCACGCTCTGGAAACACAATGTTTGACATTTTCTGCTTTTGTTCTAATAAAAATGATGCAACATGTTTTTTCATAATATCATTCTGCAGTCCTTTGAGAACATTTTGGGGGACTTTGAACAAAATTGAGATTGGGTTTTTTTTATTATAGATTTTTGAATGGAGGAGCACTTTTCTCTTTTTGGTGTTTCGAGCATGAAAATTTACTACTTTGAAAATTATTAGAGAAATACAAATGCAGAGGTTCATTACTCACATAAAGGCCTATTCATACTGCAAATATGAACAAGCTAAGATGTTCACAGAAGTAGCCATAGCGTCCCAAATTTGACTGATTTTCAAAAACGCAGCGTTTTTCGTGAATTTTTAAAAATACATAATTTACTCAGAATTCCATGAAATGATAAGAGCTATTTCCTCTTTACTTCTACTTACGCCAAAAAGAAGATATTTGTAATATATAGCTTGAGTAGCTGCCAGCATGGTTCCGAAGTTACGAAAACGCATTCTTCGTAAAATGGTCGTCGTCAACCGGCGACACTTGTCGAATTTTGCTGTGTTGAAAAAAATTTTTATTTGAAAACGAACTGCGATTTCGTGCTGTGCAATCATATGTGCACAACATACAAAATTATCAGAAAAATCGGAAACATCAAATATACACCCTTTTTCGATCTTTCGTGGAATCGACCAAAAGTAGCTGAAGCGGGAATTATTTGTAAGAAACAAAATTCCGTTCAGTCATGCCGCTGTACATTTTATTAGCGAAGGCTAGCGGCCAATGGTAAGGAGGCCTAACGATAGACAAGTCTTGCTGGTATTCGCAAAATTTAAATTTAAACATTTGATCTCTCTAAATGCAGACAAATCCGCCAGGGTTAAAAACAAAATGCATTGAGTTAATTTCGCTTCTGTTTATGTCGATCGACATAGGCGTGCGCACGGGGGGGGGGGGGCGGGTGCAGAGGGGGGGGGGAGGGTGGCGCCCTTCTATTCACCTAAAAAGGGGGGCGCAAGTTCAGCCCCACACATTGACATAATAGGGAGGGGGGCAATGTCAGCGCCATACATTGACATAATTGGGCGGGGGGGACCCTGCGACGAACCTTCGCCCCCCCCCCCCTGAAGGGGAACCCTGCGCTCGCCTATATCTATCGAAACTGAAGCTTGAATTCTCTCAACTGTTTACAGTGCGCACCACAAGAGAGCCCGCACCTTTCGTTTAATCTGTGCCTTGCGTGAGCTGCTTACTTAAATCTTAAGCACTACACACGATTGCTGATGTACATGAGGGCCATTCGCTCCCGCATCAACATACCGGTGTTATGAAAAAAAAAGAAAACCTGTTTCCTCATCGACCATTGAATCTTATTTGAAACTTAACGGAACGCTAATAAAACGATTCTGTTTTAGCTAATTATGCGGGCTAGGATCGCGAACAACCTAAAACATGCGAGACACCGAGAGTTTCCGCAATTTCCAAACTATAGCCGCGATCGGAGCCGTACACCGGTGATTGTATGCTCAGCGGCAGTTCGTCATAATGTATGAAACGTGCAAACAGTTGTCCGCTCCTATTGCTCGGAGCTATTATTTCATTTCCGGGCTAGACTAACCTGTTCGCAATGCTTATTCGGGTGTTATATGCGTTCACGCGGACGATTGCTTCATGGGAACTACAAAGATCGGATGCGCTCAATTTATTGAGCACGTGTTTTACTGGCATTCCGGCATTCTCAGATATTATAAAGAAGAGTAACAGAGCGTGAGAGAGAGAGAGAAAGAAATTTAAAAAATATTACTCGAAACTAAGGCTCTTCTGCATTCTGCATCATCGAGCTTAAAGGGGTCATGAAGCACCCCTTGGGCTTGTTGAAAAAACACATTCTGCGGAAATCTGACACGGCTATGAACTACTCTGCCAAATATTACAGTCGTGCGCGCCGCGTAAAGGCCACAAGCGGAGCGCGAAGTTGCTGTTTCCTCAGGCGCCCTCTTTTCAAACAGAGGCCGGTTCTCACTCTCGGCGGTGGGGCGGGGCGTCTGCACGTTGACGTTGCGGATCTGCCAGTTTACGTCGCAAGAGACATAGCATGCTTATTGGCCAATAGCCGACGTAATCGAGAGCGGCGTTCGGATCAGATGCACTTCTTGCCGCAGGGTGCCGCCACTTGCCGGCGCTGCACTTCCCAGTACACGGTAGCCGCACTCGCGCACGCGAATCACAGCGGGAGAGCGATCGCGTTTCATGACGCGCGCTTCTTTCCCCCGTGCCATCCCTCCCTATGTAGCTTCCAGTGCGCTCGTCGGCACGAGAAAAGAGAGAAAGCGCTGGGAGCGTGCGCCAAACCCCCGTAACTCCGCTCATTCTTGACGGATTCGAGAAATTTTTGCGGCAATCGATTCGGGAGGCAGTAAACTCCGATACTGAGGTCATTAGATCATTACTTGGAAAAGTGGTTCATGACCCCTTTAAAAGGCAGAAAGAACGCTTACTAGTACTGCGATTGTATTTTGGATTAGAGATGCTGCCAAACGGCACGATATCTGAATTAATTATTTGGTATAAAAATGTACTCAGTTATTATAAGCAGCGGCCACTGTTTATAATACATCAGTGTATTTTCTTCGAAACACAGCGACATTTTTTTGCGCTTGCACGATCGAAAAAAAAAGCATCTTATCACATGTATAGCTTATAAAACTAACTTACGAAGATATTCTATGTGCTTACTAATCATTTAATCTGTTTTGCTAGGACATCGATGGTGGCTGAACGTTTGCCTCGGCTGCTGACCCGAAAGTCGTGGGTTTGATCCCGGCCGCGGTGGTCGCATTTGGATGGAGGCGAAATGCCGAAGGCCCGTGTTCCGTGCGATGCCACTGCACGTTAAAGAACACCGGCGCTAGTGCACGTAAAAGAACCCTCCGCTATGGCGTTTCTCATATTCATGTCGTGGCTTTGGGACGTAAAACCCAACAATTATTATTATTAAGGTGGTTTGTTTTATTTCCACGGTCGCTGAATGAAGAAGCCGCTCATAATTACACACAAACCCACCTCATTCCTGCATCCCAATGTGATATAAACCGAATTTTACGAAGAACAAAACGTGAATTATGTTTATCCACCTGGTTCCCAGACAGCACAAAGGAATCGATTCTGTACGCTGTTGACCCTAACCTTGAGTGCCAATTAGACCCCCAGCTCCCAAGACGTATCGACACACTCATTCATCGCCTAAGATTCGGAACCGCTTACACAAAGCACTTTTTATTTCGGATTCATCGTGCATCATCGTCAACATGTTCATGCGGCCACGACGACGAGGATGTGCATCATCTGTTGCTCGACTGTCCGAAGTACGACACGCATAGACAGCGACTCGAACAAGAACTTCGCACCCTGGACTCTGAGCGAACGTTTTCCTTAGGGAAAATACCATGGCCGACTAGGATAAACCGTAAAGCAATGAAAGTGCTCCAGCGTTTTTTTTGAAGACACTAATATTTGCGATGGCTACTGAGTTCTTGAACTTGTACGACTCTATATATATATATATATATATATATATATATATATATATATATATATATATATATATATATATATATATTTCTTTTTCTTTTTATTCTGTTATCTTAACAACTATGTGGAAAGGGGTAGCCGTCACCAAGCAATGGTGACAACAACTCCTTCATTTATTTTCTATTTCAATAAAAAAAAAAGGCGTGGACATGATAAACAATGAAACTCATGCGCAAGTTCGCAGCTGTAATGGAATCGTCGCTGTTACCGGACCTGCGGGCCGTTAAGAAAAAATCAAACTTTCCAAGTTGATCGATCGACACTCGAAGCGGTAGGACGCCTGGAAAATGGCTGAGCTGTGGCAGACAAATAGCCCAGTCACGGAACGCCGTGCACCATTCGATTGCTCAATCGGAAAGCATGGCGCAATCTTGTGCGCTCGGATAGACCGTCCTACTTCATCACAATGCACCGCGCTCCGGTGGTTGTTTCTCAGATGGCTTCTCAGATGCTTTCATGACTTCCTCTCATTTTCTCTCGCTCTCTCTTTAGCGCTTTTTTTTTTCTTCTTTCTAGTCTGAGATAAGGGTAACTGCCACCTTTTTTCAGAACTCGCGGTTGCTGAAGATTCTTTTCTTTTTGTTTTTGCGTCCTAAGAAAAGTTAAGAAGAACACTGCTCGACCCACCTAGGAAGCTTAGCATGTAGGGTGCTGCACCATTAAGCTCGAGGGTGCGGGTTGGATTCCCGGCCATGGCGGCCGCATTTCGGTGGGAGCGAATAGTAAAGAACGCCCGTGTGCTTAGATTTATGTGCACCTTAAAGAACCACCGGGGGTTGGGATTAGTCCGGAGTCACCCACTGCGGCGTGCCTCATAATCATATCGTGATTTTGGCACGTAAAACCCGAGTAATTCTTATAGCACACCGCTCGCGTGTTAATCAGAATTTATCAGAATTTTCATCCCTAGAATAGGGGGCAGCCATATTTGGCCGGAGGCTGCGG
Organism: Rhipicephalus sanguineus; assembly: GCF_013339695.2. NCBI lineage: Eukaryota > Metazoa > Arthropoda > Arachnida > Ixodida > Ixodidae > Rhipicephalus > Rhipicephalus sanguineus. The sequence goes on along the minus strand of NC_051181.1, from coordinate 154,072,104 downwards.
GTCCCGTGTGCCGTATAACCACGACAGCTGCAGACTTTTCCTTCTCCCATGTTCGTCTCCAACGTTCGGTCGCCATCAGCTGTGACGCAACGAAGCCCACAGCCTCTCTGCTGACCGCCCAGACAGGTGCTTAAGGTGTGAAGATTACTTGACCTTAATCTGAATGCAAAAAAAAGAAAAAAAAAAAAAGGAATCTGGTGTGTAGTAATGACGGCACGAGAAGAGGGCTCCAGGTAAATAACGACAACTATCGCAACTGCACAAGCTATGAAAAGTTGTAGAAAGAGATGAAAAATGCTGAACTGTATATGTTCTGAAATTTCACTAATATTTGCGAAGCCAGATTTTGTTGCACATTACGAGACGTGACAAGACAATATATATTATTTGACAAACTCCGGAACGGCTCGAAGAAAGTACGATCGCTTGTTTGATGACAGTTACGAAATGACGGCTTCGCTAATTATATTACGAGAAGATTCTCTGAAGGGTTTTGTGTTTCCCGGTCCCTATAGACATCTACAGCGGTATCTGCGTGATGTTGACATGAAGCGGCAGGTACCGCATTACGAAAGAATGGTGTATTGTGACACGACATAGGAGCTATTTTTGTTTTGTTTTCGTTTTACACTTGAAGCCACGCCCCATCACGAGGCTTTACGTTGTGTAGTGCACACAATATCTATGCTGGTAGTGTCGCGCCTGTTATCCTAGTGTGGACAAGGAACATGAGTACAACTGTAGTTCTTGACACACGCCCAGGTGTTTCAGCAGTCTCTGCAACACAGAATCACGTCACCTATAAATCCAAGGAGTCCACGCTAATGTAAACGCAAAAGCGTCACGGAAACAAAAAGATCACTAAATAGCCATTCACTCTTTCTGAAGAAGGCTCAGGTCCTGTCCGCATCCTGAGCCTCTGTCAATCCTGTAAGGATCTCAATGTCTAGAGACTTAGGTGCTTCGTATGAAGTCTTTTTTTATGTCTCGGCATACTCGCATCAAGGTTTTGCTGAACATCTGTCTAAATTTGCTCGCTCTTTGCCGTCTCATATTCTGTCTGTATATTTGGTGAAGCGGCTTCTTTCGTAACGCGCCCGCTTGTCGTAATAAAAAACGAAACGAAATAACGGAAGAAAGCCTTCGCAGAGTTGGATTGAGTAGCGTAGCGAATTATTTTTTTTTTTTCTTTTACTGAATGGTCGATATTTAGCCCTCCAGCAGCCTGAGAGATCAGAGACGAATGTTAACGCGTTTTCCGACTTTGCAAGCGGGACTTAGATAAGAGTGTTTGGTTAAGTCAACTACAGATAAAAACACGGAAAGGCCTACACCTGTTCCCCTACACCTCACATTCAAGGGGGCCGAAACGTCTTTTTTGTATTCTTTTATGGGGCCCCGCCACGGTGATCTAGTGGTTATGACGCTCGACTGCTCACCCGAAGGTCCGCGGGATCGAATCCCGGCTACGGCTGCTGCATCTTCGATGGAGGCGAAAATCTTTAAGTTCCGTGTACTTAGATTTAGGTGCACGTTAAAGAACCCCAGGTGGTCGAATTACCGAAGCCCTTCACTACGCGTCTCTCATAATCATATAGTGGTTTTGGGACGTTAAACCCCAGATATATTATTATTTTATGGTCGGTGTTTTCATTTACACTTTATCATAATGCTTCACGACCAGACGGGTTTCTTTCAAAACCTCTACTTCAAACATGCACATGATCCAGATAACACAGAGCTCAGTGGTTCCGAAAGATACTTGATTATTAAACAAAATGAACTTTTCTGAGAAACCTCCCTCTTGTGGCTCGCGGATACTAATTAATCCTCGCACCATAGAAAATTAATAATATTAAAGCTAATAGTCATATTCCTCATCGCGTGAGTGAACTCTGAACACTGTATCTATGTCAGAGTTGCAGCTGCATATATCTCGCTTGTTACCGATGGCGCTATAGAAGCCGCTATACCGCGGCCATATCTGCAATTTAGGTACGTCAGAAAGGCGAGGCCCATTTCTCAAGCGCCGCAGAAGTAAAGAAACACTGAGTACCTACCACTGTGGAATAGGACGCGCAATATATTCTGATGCTTCAATGACAAAGGCGATATGACAGATACGGAGCCAACCTCATCACTCATTCCCGCTTCTTCCATCATTTCCATGGCTCCGGTGGGGATGAGAAAAACTATGGCAAAATGGTTACGTGCATGACTTCAACATCAGCCGGCACCTCTGCACTTGGGCGAGCGTTATGTAGGGTGTCAGTTGCGTTGAGCGTCATATTGTAATTTTCTAGCTGTTGCGAGAATACACCACTTCCTTTCCACTTTCCTTAGATTTCGCCGAGAACACGATGAATGAGTGGGCTGTGTGGCCCACTGCCAACGAGGGCGATGGAGTCGCGTGTGGCGATTGATTTTCAAGCACCAACGTTGAAGCATTCATCAATGTCAACGGCACTCAATGCTTCGACGCTCACTAGGCTATCGATATGCAGCAGAATGACTCCGCTTATGGAAACTTTGCGTAAGAGGGACGAAAAACGCGCGATTCAGTGTTGAAAATGGATACTTAATTTGCAAAGACAGTCTTGTATAACGAGCTGCGTGTCAAGCTGCAGTGGAATAGGCTTCCTTTCCTGGGTACAGCGAATGCGAGCATTTCACTTGCCAGAATTAAACGGAAAGAATCGACCTGTGGTTGCAGTAAGTGATTCGGCAGGTTCAAATTGTTTGTCCACATAACTATCATATAGGCCGATCTGCAAACATTACAGTTTTCTAGTAGTAGCGAGCTATCAAATCATACGCAGTGTGGGCAAATAGAAAGATAAATATTAAAACAGAAATACAAAAATGCAGAAATGTTAGGCAAAAATGTGTCCTTCTCATGTTAAAGCACGGTGTATGCTACGAAGGCCGGACGGAACAAACAAATCTGACTCGACTTGGCTGATGGTACATCTCTAAACTGGAATAAAGTAGAAGATGTCTTTGGAAGACTTTAGAAGATTTCTGTAAACTGGAATAATTCGATTTTAGGGGAAGATGGGAACTTGAAGCGATGAAAAAATCCTCGGAGCACGGGGTGTCACTGGAGCCAACGTTTCTACGAGTTGTCATGTGTTCTCCAAGGCAGCATGAAGAAGTCTGGACCACTTATCGAAACGTTAGCTTGAGCGACACGCCGTGTTCCAAGATTTTTCATAAACTGAAATAAAACGGCGCTAAGAAGAGAGAGAGAAGAGAAGGAAAGGAAAGACAGGGGAGGTTAACCAAAAAATTCTCCGGTTTGCTACCCTGTGCGTGGGAAGGGAAAGGGGATGTCAAAGAATGAACGAAGAAGAAGAAGAGATGTGACGACAGCACGCGACAAAGTACAACAACAACAACACAAAAACATAGTCATAGACCGTAGTCACGTACTTACATAGCAACAATTTTGTGCAACAGTCACAGTTTGACAATGCGTCCTGGTTGCTTCTAGAAACCGCAACAACGCCTTCATAGCAGCTCGTGCTGAAGACCTGGGATAGGCTAGGTCCTGGGATTTTGTTCTCACGTGGAGGGCGGCCTGTCCAGCTGGTTCCTAGTGCGCTAAAGATAGAGGGAGCCTTCCTCCTCTCATTGCTCTTAGATATCTTTCTAGATAAGAGGGAGAGAGAGAGAAATGTTTTAATGAAAAAACTGGAGATGTTAAGCCCTGGCTATGCACCCTGACATGCTACTACCAGCTGCTGGGTGATGATTACTGAGAATACTGCACTGATAACCTCAAAACACATTACAGCCACACACAACGAACGCCCATAGAACTACACTGATTTACAAAGTTTCGTCAGGCCTGTGGCCCGCCCACAAAGAAGACAGCAGCGGGCAGCCGCCGACTCAAGATCGGCGCTGCAGGTCTCTGAAGTCCCAAGATAAGAGGGAGCCTTTCCTCTTAGTGCCATTCGATTCCGTTCTAATAAGCAATCGCGATAGTGTAAAAAGCAAATACTTCACACTTTTGTGCAATGTGATCTGTGCAAAGCTATATTACGGCCATGTATTGGTCAGCTTCTTGCCGCTAGCGTTCACGTCATACCTGACATCAGGGGTTATCCGCATCTGTCGTCATGTCCACTAGTGAGGCTGGCTACACACCTCCCAGGGAGTTACAATGAATGCGGGGATTACAATACATATAAGGCAGTGAGTGGAACTCGGAAAAAGAGCTACGATACCAGCGCGAACTGTCGCGATTGCAGCTCTGTGCTCCCACGGTGCCAAGTTGTTTCATTGCCCGCTTTTATATGTCTACATACTTCATTTAAAGCTTAAGGCAATATTACCAACGCTTTTCTTTTCGTCATGTTTCTTTCATAATCGAAGTAAATAACCGGGCACGTCATTCACATAAAGTATCGCATAAAAATGGCGCTAGGCAATAGTACAAGAACAAGGTACGCGTAAATAGAGTGAGTCATAAATAAGGCGAAAGAGGCAAGAAAAACAACACGACTTATTCTGAGTGGAACCTGGTCGAAAAATCTGATTCCCAGTAGCAGCGGTGCCGGTGATACCGACAATCTATAGAAATGCTATGGCGAAAAGCAAAGGCAGCGCTGGACAGACATATGGGCATCGATTCCCACTGCGGCTCCCGGTTCATTGCTTAAATGAAATCGACCCAGGAAAACATGGAGAAAGGAAGCCAGCAAGTACCATCGCTTGTATAGGTTCGGTGCACAAAAGTACGTACGAAGCAACGAAAGAACGAGTTACGAAATCGAAGAGATGTAGAGATGTGGGCGGTGCAGAAGAGGGAGGCCCATCGACGACGTTTCTAATCAATTGCTAGTGTAACAGGTGGCGCACTGAGGCGCCTTCAGATGTAGCAATAAGGGCACCGTGGCTTGAGTCGAGCTTTAGCGTTATTGTGTTCATCAGAGGTATTTGGTGTCGTTGATGACGTTGCCAATATTTATAAATATCGTTCTGATTCACTATACCCAAACCAAACCACGCGTTAATAAAGTGGACTGGTAAGAGTGCTTTTTTGGATGTAGTTATGAAATTCAGTTATTCGGAATGATGAGCAGTTATTTGTCCGTGGGCTACGAACACTGAAGACGAGTATTCGTCGTTATGATCTGGACTCCGCAGGAGAAGCATCGGAACTGCGAAGGGATATCTTAGCATGCGAAGGCTTCAGCTTTGGAGTCTCCAGTAATACGAAAGAATTAGAAATAGAAAACTCGGAGAAAATTTACTGATTTCAAAATTGTAGCCTCGTTGGGATCATATAAACATCTGTCACGAAAGACACTTGGGGCAACGACTGTAATTGTATTTGCATGAGACGTGCGCTGCTGTTCCGAGATGCAGGTGATATTTGGGCGTAAGATACTGCAAAGATGTAGTCAAATAAAGGGCCGACTCTACGAATGACCGACGGTTCACATTCCGCTCGAACTATAGTTACACGTAACAACAGAAAGACAGACAACGAACTTTATTGTATAACAACAGGTTATGTTATTTTTATTTCTCATTTCATTGACCACTTTGGTTGTACATTGAGAGCAAAGAAAGAACGTATTTGTGCGTCAACTGTAAATTTTTAGAATATCTAGGCAGAAAGCGTCGACGAATGGTTGTCAAAATCAAGTGATAGTTTCCAGGTAGACCGTGCAGAGATAATAGCATGCTGCTGGACAGCTATTAGTTCTTTCGTCAGTTCTATTATGAGTGTGGGTGCTGTGATGATGGCCGACCTACAGGGTCAATCTGGTTTAGAAACCCCACCGCGAGAACACGCGCCTGGTGTTGTCATCATATGGCCAGCAAAACTATTTGATGACACTGTCTCGACGATCGGCGCGCTTGACTCACAAAGTGCGGTGAAGGGATAAATGAAACATTTATTTGCGCACATATTTTACTCTCATGACTGGTGAGCGCATCTGCTTATAATTCACCATAGCAGTAGTATAAAATTTCACAAAGTTTCGTCAGCCAGCTATGAATGAACGAAAGTGTAGGAATTGATTAAAGGCTCGTTTTTATGTCAGGCACAGCCTAATGAAACCAAGAGACAATGAAGGCAAGGAAGGTGTACGGGACATTACTTGTAGTCTTTAGCTCTAGACTAGTAATTGTGACATCAATGTAAAGGAGCTGAAGTGGACGAAAAATAACTTTGCCGCAGGTAGAGACCGAATCTACAGCCTTCGGATCCCGCGTCCTATGCTCTACCAATTTAGGTACGGTGACGGTCGCTTTCCTGTCCTGTTTATTTGATATTTCTGTGCATGTACTCCATGAATGTTAGCCTGCACCACTTGTAGCCACTACGGCAAGTAACACTTTTTCTGCCAGCTGACGTCAATTAGCTATGCGATAAGAATATGAACGCGTCAAATCTCAGAGCTACAGCATCCATACAATGATGTATGGAAATAGAAATCTTCAGCTGACGATAAACCCATGCGTGCTTCGCAACATAAAAAAAGCGAACAATAATTTCTGTTGTCTAGCGAAAAAATGCGTGTTACGTGCAGCAATCTAAATTCCGAAGCTAAGTGCACATCACCAATTTATTGGGTAAAGCAGTACATCTTACAAACTAAATGGCGTAATCAAAAATCAAAATGTTACGTTGTGAAAAAGGCGAGTGAAACATAAACATCACCCCCCGTATGTGACTACATAAAACGCACCGACAGAAAGGAAAGAGGCGATATCTGAGGCGTTACTTTCTGCAAAGGTATAACGAAACAAGCTCTGTCGAACTTCCGAGCGCATACAGAACTACGGTGGAAGCACATTTCCCGCGCACATGGACGCATCGTGTGTGTGCACGCTTCGAGAGAGCGCGAGCATTCCGGCGCTCGCACTCGCGGAATATGAAGATTTACGTCACGGTTCACTCCGAACAGGGACAGCACCCCTGGCAGAGAGCGGGTGCTGCCTCCTCTGCTTTTCGAGTATGGGAGGTCTGTTTGTCCATGCAGATGTTGTCGCTTCTTTCTTCTTCTATTTTTGCTTCTTTTTCTTCAAGGATCATTCTCTGGTCGGCCTACTTGCTTCGAGTTGTGTGCAAACGACGGGATGCAGTAAACAGGGCAAGTGCTGTTGAGAAATAGCGCGGGCAGCGCGAAATCACTGGAGCGATCGGCAGCTTCTTCTATGTACTATATATATCTCACACAAAAAAAAACTAAAAAAAGAAAGTGGACGCTTCTCACGGTATCCATGTTTTCTGTTGTCTGTATTCACTGGGCAGAAAAGTTGATACCAGAAACAATACGTTAATAACGCAATTTTAAAGCGAGGCTTTATATGTCTAGGCGAAACGAAAATTAGTCCGTAATATGTGCGCGAAAGCTGCAGCGTTGATGTGCCGCAGAAATTGGACAAGCCTCACTACTGACCACTGGTCCACAATAAATGAACGCAACACACTGGCCGCAAACACAAATTGATATTTCCGAACAGATATAATAAACAGTTGAGAGAGACTTCAATGAACCGTCGGCATTAACCTAGTGATAAACATCGAGACAGCACGTTTCAACTTTGCTGCTTAACCATCTGTACGGAATGCTTGGGGCTGTGATGTTTTGTGGTTTTTTGTGGATGCCTATCATCACATTATTTGTACAGTAGAGGTACACGGCAAAGGGCGTGCGGCAGCCCCTGCCACAGCCGCTCCTGCTATGCAGTGACTTTAGGCCCTATTCACGCTCGAGCCGACCCTTCACCGTATCACTGTGCAGCGACAGCTTCGTCCACGAGCGAGGCAGTTAGGTCATCTATGGGTGTATCTTTTACTTACTTACTGCTTACCGGCGCGTGACATGCGACGCGGACACTCGTCTGTCATCAGACCCAGCCCTAGAACAGCTCTGCTGTTATAAAACATGCTAAGCAAGCACGAATAGTGACTAATAGTGAACACACGTTACAATAAAAGCAACAAATAAAAAACTCGGAGACTACTAGCAGAAAAAAAAAAGGTTGCTTTCGATTCTTCCGGCCATCTCATTTATTTGCCCTGCTAATGGTAAACGGCAATACAAGGCAACCGAGAGAAGGACGCAAAGACTCTGAGAAATCTCAGGCGAGGAAATTCTGGGTCTGGGTCCCTATACCACCTGTGTTTGCCCTTCCGAACGAGCGCGCTGTGGTAGAGGCAATAAGATTAAGATGAGATTAAGGGATGATAAAGGATTAGGTCTGGGTCTCTGTAGACATTCCGCTATCCTGGCCTTTTCTACCTGCTCCTGCACTTTCTTCGTACGCGGCAACCTTTCCTCTCAGAGATAAGCCTTCGGGAGTGCACCAACACGCCGACTGTGCTTCGTTCGTGTTTCCTCCCAGACCAAATACTATGACCATTCGTTGCTATTAGTTTGCCCTGATAAAAAAAAAGCGCGTAATATAGTGGAAATAGGAGACAAATAGGAGAAAGTTGGAAGAAGTAGGTGGAGTTGAGTTAGCCCAGACGTAGTAATTATTAGAAAACAAAATATTTCGGGGAGCGTGGATGGGTCGTTTATACGAGCGGGTAGTTCCTTCGTTTTGTGTCGTGTAGGAAACGGCAGATAATAAATAGCTGAGGTTATTAATTGAGATAATTAGCTGCGCTGAATCGTGTACTTATATAGTTCGCGTGATTAGAAGAACAAATAGACGAGTAATAAGTATAGTAAGTACATAACGAGCGAAAACTATTTCACGACTAATTAGAGCCTGAACTTTCCCACTACGATAAGGCAAATAGAAAAGCGTTAAAGACATTTACATTCACTTGAATCACAATGAAGGAGACAGGGTGCACATGTAGGCTCTAGCGACGAAGCGGTCGGTATCGGTGGTTTGATGGGGAGGGGGATACTTTTTGTATTTTGGAAGAGCCCAATAAGTTGACTGTCCATTTCGATGCGTGGTTCCACGATGCTTCGACGGAGGTGGAGGGCTGACGCTGAAGCACTGTTCAATCAACGTTCGCTGAAAGGGACTGTGAACTCAACGGACATTTACGCAATACCCTCCCCAGTAGTTTGGCTAGGTGCTCTTCGGGCCATTATAAAGGAAAACAAAAAGTAAAGGAGAGCTGGGTTAGGGTATGATGCAGTACTGTTAACAATTATCGAAATTAGGAACTTTCTTTTTCTCGAAGCCATAATTTAGTGACCACAACGAGGCAGCTTGCCTGATTATTTTTCCTATTGCGTACGCACACCTGCGGTGTGCTTTAGAGAATTTGTCGAAAATTAATTATCACACCGATATGGCAGATGCTACACCATAGTGTACTTCCAGCTAGCGTAATGTGCTACAATTCTGAATAGAAACATTCACAATGAGCATCAAATGCAATGGAGCATCCAGTTACGTCTCAGCTCAGCGTGTGAGCTTGCGCATGGTGGGCATGACAGCTGGCGGTGTGGACCAATCAATTCACGAGAAGGGAACAACGATTTGAGGCTCAGTCTTGAACATCATTTGTTTCTTCTACTACAACAAAAACGATTGGCGACGATCTCGTAACGGGAAAATGTCGCGTTGCACTTAGTCATGTCTGGAAAACATCAAATGCTCGATATGGCTTAAACCAAGAGGTTACCCTGTGCTGTTTAAGCCCACTAGTTTTGTTCAAGCCGGTACATTGCACACCCACGCCGACTCAGTCGCCCACAGACAAGTGCGCGCACTCCATTCTCTCACTATTACCAAAGCGCATACAGGGGGAGCCGCAGCGCGTGGGTTTGAGGGACAGTGCGTGCTCCAGGGTTATACTTGGTCTATAATCGCCAAAACGTACGCCTACAGTCAGCATCAAAATTTTAGAGGCCACGGGAAACCAAAAGCTGAATATTCCCACTGCTTCGGCAGGCAGCCTTGCATTTAGATTTCGGGCCTGTTCTAAGATGCTCTAACATGCGCATCCTTGCCATTTTAAAGGGGTCATGAAGCACCCCTTGGGCTTGTTGAAAAAACACAACCTGCGGAAAGCTGACACGGCTATGAACTGCTCTGCAAAATATTACAGTCGTGCGCGCCGCGTAAAGGCCACAAGCGGAGCGTGAAGTTGCCGTTTCCTCAGGCGCCCTCTTTTCAAACAGAGGCCGGTTCTCACTCTCGTCGGTGGGCGGGGCGTCTGCACGTTGCATGCTTATTGGCCGATAGCCGGATGAGATGCGCTTCTTGCCACGGGGTGCCGCCACTTGCCCGCGCCGCACATCCTCAGTCTGCTAACTTCACACGGTAGCCGCACTCGCGCGTGCGAATCACAGCGGGAGAGCGATCGCGTTTCATGACGCGCGCTGACGTAACTTCTTACCCCCGTGCCATCCCTCCCTGTATAGCTTCCAGTGCGCTCGTCGGCACGAGAAAAGAGAGAAAGCGCTGAGAGCATGCGCCAAAACCCCGTAACTCCGCTGATTCTTGACGGATTCGAGAAATTTTTGCGGCAATCGATTCGGGAGGCAGTAAACTCCGATACTAAGGTCATTAGATCATTACTTGGAAAAGTGGTTCATGACCCCTTTAACGTGAGAGCGTTAAGGAGCTCGTTTCCGGCGTCGGTGTTGGTGTCGGCGTCGTTGGTTGTGAGCGAGAAATCGGCGTTGTCCGTGAGCGAAAAATTACAAAGTGGGAAATAAAATAAATAATAAAAACTTTCGGTCAGAGTGAGAACCGAACCCAGGCCTGCTGCTTGGCAAACAGGTGTTCTACTACAGAGCCACGCCACTGCTTGAAACTGCTTCAGAACAAACACTATATTGTCACGACGCAGAAACAGCAGAAGTCGGATGTAGCACAGCTCGGATATAGCATGCGAGGCATTAGAAAGAAGTGATCCGGCGTGAACCTCGTCTTCCTCTCTTGCTGCGCGAGCTCTTCTTTGTTGTCGCTGTGCAGATTGGATGCGGCATTTGCCTCCCTCCAGGGAGAGCATCGTCCCGATGCGCTACTACAAAAGACAGTGTTGTAGACCTATAATGCGAGTTAATCTGCACTATAGGGCTTCATTCGTACAGCATGCACGATTTCCGATTTGTGCTCGCAAGTTCGCGAGTGACTGTCCGGGATGACCTCATAGTTCACGTCACTTAGGCGTCGTACAACACTGCAGGGACCAAAATACCTCTTCAATAATTTTTCAGAAAGTCCCTGTCGGCGAATAGGGCTCCAGACCCACACTTTCTCGCCTGATTGATAACGTACGTATTGATGTCGCAAGTTATAAAACTGTGCGTCGGAACTCTGCTGCCGGGCTATTCGGATGCGTGCAAGCGGCTTCGCCTCTTCAGCTCGTTGAGTAAAAGCTTCAACGTCCATGTCTGTATTATTGCAGTCATGCAGTAACATAGCATCAAGCATCGTTGTCACTTCACGACCATGAATACTAAATCGCGTCCTTCGCATATATTTCCTGCTGAGCTGTATTATAGGCGAACGTGACGTACGGTAGAATGTCGTCCCTATTTTTATGACCCACGTCTATATACGTACTCAGCACGTCGGCAATAGTCTTGAGGCGTTCTGTTAAGCCGTTGGTTTGTGGATGGTAGGAGGTAGTTCTTCGATGAGCTGTTCCGCTGAGCTCAGGCACTGTCTTCAGGAGCGTGGCCGTGAAAGTGGTACCTCTGTCCGTTATTATGACTGTCGGAGCACCATGCCTCAGAATGATGTTTTCAATGAAGAATCGTGCGGTTTCTGCTGCGGTGCTGCTTGATAGAGCCTTTGTTTCTGCGTAGCGCGTAAGATATTCGGTGGCGACTATTACCCATTTGTTTCCAGCATGCGAAGTCGGAAATGATCCGAGAAGGTCCATTCTGATTTGGGCAAACGGCACGTTGGGCACTTGAACTGGTTGTAACAATCCAGCTGGCTTTAAAGGTGGCGATTTCCGTCGTTGACAATCGAGGCACGTGCGCACGTAATGCTTTACAATGGCTGGAAGCCTTGGCCAGTAGTATTTTTGTTGGACTCTGGCCAATGTGCGCGTGTATCCGAGATGGCCGGACGCCGGCTCATCGTGGCAAGCTCTCAGCACATCATCAATATGAATGCATGCAGTAGGAGTCTCCTTAGCGCATGTAATATTGCGTGGAGAGTAGAACCGCGCCAAGCGTCAAAACCTGTGCATTGCGCAACGAGTGGGTGTTTTAAAAGCCCACCCATTACAAAGCGGTCATACATATTTAATCATCATCAGCAAAATCATCAACAAAGGGAGCGGCTGCGTAGGTTCACGTGTTGCCTTACGGACGCGCAGTGGGCCCTTCTCTCATTCGCAAAGGGAAGAGTTATGACGTAGTGGGCACTTCTCAACTCTACTTGCAGTAAGCATTCTAGGATAGTTTGAAACGGCCAATGTTAGGCGCACAGACGTTTGATACCTTGCGGTACGGTTGAGACATCCAACGAGAACCGAAGCAAGACTAGCGATTGGGAGGGCGATGCGCACGGCGCCCAACAATACGCTAATCGCGTTCTACTATTCAAGGCGATACTGAAGCCTCCTCCAAGTTTTTAATAACATCGCGCTAGCGTTGACCCGTAGACATGATAGCGCCTAATGTAGACGAGAAGTAACGCGATCTCGTACATGATGCTCAAGTGCAGAGGCACTCACACTCGTGTGCGAGTGCCGTCTGTTATACGCTGTTTGCTTAGAGACGCATACACATCAGCCTTATCTGTGCGATGGTGTGTTCAGAAAGCCGTTGCGACGCTGATCGTCGTATCGCTGATCTCGTTGTTTCTCGCTGATATTAGAAACTACCCTATCCTGGTGTCGATGCTCTTGCAAAATGCTTAAAAAATTGCAGAGGTGTATTTTGGGGTTCTGCAGAATACAGTGCCGAATTGCTGAAAAATACAAAGTTTTCTCAGAAATAGTGGTCTCTCAGCTTTTTACGCCGGCTGTACATTCGTGACAATAACTGCGTGTTTACTCCCTCACCATATCTTACAGAATTTCAGGTCAAGGTGTGGGAGCGGCCTGGTTGGTATTCCATACCGCAAAATGTACCCAGCGGACAAGGAAACGACGAGCACACGCGTATACATTTGTGTTGTTTTAATAAATGATAGTTGGAAGTAGTGCTTGTCCTCGTCGTTTCCTTGTCCGCTCTGTACCTTTTGCGCGAAAGTTTAGACATTTCAGGTCAAGCTGTGAATTATCCATAACATTTTCCAGCAAATATGAATCGGAAAGCCACAAGCCTATGCTCTCCGACTGAAACACGAGATGTGGCTAGTTCCGTGTCACCGACAGTCGCAGAATTCCGCACGTGACGTTGTCACATTTTTTTTTGGAACTGCTACTTTGTTTTCGTTAAACTTACCAGAAGCCCCGCTCACAAGATGGTGAGCCTTCGTATAGGGCAACATATCATGCGCGAGTTCTCCCTAACTTAACCGGTAACAGCTGAACAAACTACGTAATGTAACTGAGTGTCGTTATGCTTTTATTTATTACTCCGCTCCTCTCGACGTCTGCTCCAATCGTCTTTTGAAATTTCGAAGTTTCTGAAAATGAGCTAAACAGACACGGAGCCTTCTGGTTCAATAATAAATACGACTCAGCAAACCTAGCTTAGGTTTGTTACGCGCTTGTGTGATGAAATCATCTCAGCGTTCTTCTTATGGCAGGGCGATACATAGCATTTTCTCGGTAAAAATATCGTTTTTCAGTGAAAGTAAAATACAAAGTGTACTGAACACTACAACCGGAAATACTGAGGTCGGTTTTACACCCTTTTACATACATAAGCCTACTGCCGACATGAAAAATGATTACAAAGAATCATTATTCATAACACCAATGGTTTCCCACGAGAAAAAGGCCAAGACCCATCAAATGCTAGTTTAGGAAGCTGACGCTTTATTTTTTTATTCGTGCTCGTTCGCGCTCTAGCTTGATTTATTGTCTAATCGACCTTTTATATAAGAAGAAAGGAATTAATAAGAAAGAGTGAGAGAAGTGGAAAGGGCTGAATGATTGAGTGCTGTGCTGACCATGGCTTGTCACCGAACGCCGACAGGGAACTCCAGCCACCTTTACTTTTCTCTAAAAAGTGAACAAAACAAAACGGGGCTGTACAACGGGGCGAGTTGCAGGAACTTCATTTTTCTAACGTGAACTGGTTTTGCATACTTTTATGGTGACGTCTAAACTACCTTTTCCTTGCGTCGTCTGTACAACAAATTATGAGGCTTCAAGAATAAGTTAGCCTGTACTAGAAGTTTCAGTGGTGTACTTTGCCTGTTGTGACGCCCTTCTTTTTTTTTTTTAGATGCTTGGATTATCGCTGGAGGGCCTGAGACAATTCAGGGCGAAAATTTAGATGGATTGCGCAGCCGTATATCGAATTTAAGGTACTGGTTACCCTTATGGCCGCATTGGAGAGGGTGTCACACAGCGCAGAATCAATTGAGCGAAGAATAAAAAATTGCATTATTTTCATGTTCCTTCATCCTTTTCACCGTCGTATCGTATGAGTGTTCTTATTGTATTCAAATATTACGATAACGACTTCCTAACTTATTCCTGTGGTGCGAAAATAAATACGAGGCTCGTGCAGCCATATTCCCGCGCACTTTCGAGACATACAACTCAAACAGGACTCGAATAAAACACCGCACCTTGTACTCTCACTGCAAACGTGTGCGTGGTTCGTTTTACTAATATATAATAATACTGGTTTATTAAAAAATGCACCTTTGCATAATTACATAGTACGCAGATAAATACAAGGATTTATCGTATTCTCTCATAATTCTAGAGATCTTGGATAGTAACGAAGAAAGCTAAAGAGCGGTGCAACAGCAACTTCGACAGCTTAGTACACTCTAAACAAACAAACAAAAAAACTGTCTGTGTTATTCTTTTCGGTGAGTGCTGACCTGTCCCGTATGTGACTCTTTTTAAAGAGACACGTCAACACTATGTGGGATCCCTCGACCCTCCGTGGAGACTACAGTGATCTCCATAGAGAGTTCATGGGTCTTTTTAAAGAGAGTCGTATATGTGGGAAGTCAGTACTCACAAAAAAAGAGTTAAAGTACTCTTTTTTTTTAGAGTGTACACACTAAGCGTTCGAAGCGTTTTAAGGATGTTATAAGCAGTTGGATGCATTTGTTTACAATAGGCCTAGCATGGGGATCAGTTTCGCGAAAAAAAAATGCAAAAAGTGCTTCACTTCGACTTGCGAATTGGCTTAACATAATGACACAGCAAATTTGCTTTGCTCGAAATTGAGCACAAATGCATAGTCACTGAGTCGACTATCTCAAGCAAAGCTTGTCTTGCGCACACTTGATGTAGTTCAGTAATCAACAGCAGAAATTACCTTCGCTTTCCGATTGGACGAACCTGAGCCACCGTTAACACCATGAGCTCTACTCTTCCCCTTCAAGGCGCATGATGCGAAGAAATAACATTACAATGTTTCTGGAGTTCCTGACAACAAAAGTAAAGAAAAATAAACGATCCCATCAAAAGAAATCTCGCTCGTGCACCTCTACACCGTTGAACGCGTTATCTCCGCATTAGGAGATGTAGCTCTCGAAATGAGCCATAGCTTTTACAGCCGTCTCCCGTATCCTCGCGTGGCGTTCAGTTAATGGCAGGAGATAGCATTACCTCATCAGGCGGAGCGTATGTTTCTGAGTGCACACGTATAGTGCCCGCCGAATTTGACGATGAGGCCGTTTTCTTTTTCGTTCGTGTTCAGGAAACTTTCATTTCGAGAAGCCCGTTCTTGTCGTCGTATGTGCGCTCTCCGTGAGCCAGAGCTCGTTCTCGCGCAAGCTGCCGAGATAGCGCGAAAGGTAACCTGCGCTGATGACAGCAAAGCGCAGAAGCTGAGCGCAGTTTCGCCGAGCTGGTGCCTTTCGGAATTTTGAGAGCACATCTGGACCGTAATGAGCTTCTAAATTTATTTCCGTCACGGCTTTGAAATGCTCCATGCGTTTCATCTTGACAGTAGGTAACATTCAAACGCGAAATACTAAAAAATAATAATAAGAGCAAGCCTTCTAAGTACATTTACCGGTGAAGAAACATTCTGGCAGAAAATCGCGGCTGTCATCCTTATTATTAGGCGCATGATATGTTCGGCGTAAATTTTTGGTATCGTTCCAACGCTGTCATCGTGGCACGGCAACACTAGAGTGGTGATGGGAACGGCGCTAACGAGGTAAGCTGTCTGAAAAATATCAGCTTTTTCAGTATTCTGCGCCTTCAGTATCGCAGGACTGCAGTAATAAGCACACCACTCAACGTGTCAGAGAGCGTGAAAAGTAATTTTTAAAACTTGTTTAGGAGACATGGGAAGCACAGGTCGTTGTACTGTCACGTCGGACGGGCTGTGTAGACAAAAAGAAAAAAGAAAAAGAAAAAGCTGCCGTCCATGCTGGCGACAAACTTATGAATTACGAGCTATAGACCTTGACCAAGGGATGGTTGTCAACCTTTTCCCCGATTTTGCTTCCGTGCTCATATATCAGCGCTCCCCACCAAACGTGACGTGTTCGACAGCCGTCCGCTTTATAAACAACTTTATATTCCGCATTTTTTGGCTTTACTGCCCGTGCATTCGAACGGAACAAATAAAGAGCTTGTGTGCCCACCAGCCTGTACTCTCTCTCTACAGTGTTAATAGACTCTAACCTTTCGCGAAAACAAAAAGAATGGAAAACAACGATAAAGTACGACCCTAGAGATTTATTTCATTAGGATCAACCGGCATTCTCGCTTTCTCAGGGGATTGCATCTAATGCGATAGGCTGATCCAAATCCCAGCCCGAAAACTTCTTTAATTTATGAGGTCCCAATGTAGCGGACTCTACGCAGATGGTTCGAGGTATTCGGATTAGTTTCAAGATTCTGTTGCGCTGTGCCCATGCGGTGAAGAGGTTGCGAAAACTGGCATCGCGAAAACAGTTATTCCAAAGCAAACCAAGTACTGGACAAGTTTGGCGTTCGTCTCGTTAAGGTGTATAAGAGCACGCGCAAATGATTACATGAGTGCGCTTCCGCTGGCCGCCGCTTCTGCTGCAACCAGTACTCATGCAGCTATTTCGAAACAATACATAACCGTGTACGTGTATGTCAATGCTTTGTGCTAGCGCAGTCCTCTCACCTTCAACCCACCTGTGTGTGTGTGTGTGTGTGTGTGTGTGTGTGTGTGTGTGTGTGTGTGTGTGTGTGTGTGTGTGTGTGTGTGTGTGTGTGTGTGTGTGTGTGTGTGTGTGTGTGTGTGTGTGTGTGTGTGTGTGTGTGTGTGTGTGTGTGTGTGTGTGTGTGTGTGTGTGTGTGTGTGTGTGTGTGTGTGTGTGTGTGTGTGTGTGTGTGTGTGTGTGTGTGTGTGTTGTGCGCGCGCCCGTCCATCCGTCCGTTTGCTGGTCTTTCCCTCATCACAGTGGATACAACCATGTCTATCTCTTCCTTCACCTTTTGCTCCCTCCTTTTCATCCTTCCCTTTTACGGCTGCACAACTAGCGTCTTACGTTATTTCTACCGCATCTCTCTCTCTCTCTCTTTCTCTCTCTCTTATAAATGTAGCTTCAGGAAGGTGAAGAACTTGCTCTTATGAACTATATTTTAAGTTAAGAGCCTTTTGCGAAGACGGCACCTCTCATTCATTCATTCATTCATTCATTCATTCATTCATTCATTCATTCATTCATTCATTCATTCATTCATTGATTTGTCTTTCTTTCTTTCTTTCTTTCTTTCTTTCTTTCTTTCTTTCTTTCTTTCTTTCTTTCTTTCTTTCTTTCTTTCTTTCTTTCTTTCTTTCTTTCTTTCTTTTCCATGCTATTCGTCTTGCCTCTTCTTTGTGTCGCCCTACAAAGCACAGGCGCGGCAGCAATATCGGTAGCCCGAGGTGCGCGACAAATTCCAACCGTTCGCCGACATTGAAGAATTCTTCCGGAGGAGGTGCAGCCTTGAAATCTATATCGCCCGCCCTCTCCACGACGGAGTCGCGTAATGCCAACTCTTTTTTTTTTCTTTTTTTATGCGTCCAGCCAACGGCTATAACGATTAATGCTGCCCGAGTGTCGTCTCCGAAGAGAGAAGAGGAAAAGCCTGCGTCTGCTGTGTCTCTTCAGTGACGTGGCACCCAACCAGGGCTGCACTTGAGTTTGCTGTAGATTGTTGGACAGTAATTGCTTCTTCAGGCCCACAACAATGGCGTATAGCTGGTGACAGTGATGGACGGATGTACAGTAGCTTCAGTAATGGCGGCTACTTACATTCGACGGCAGCACTTCTCGCGAATGAAGTGTTTTGGGTGCTCTTATTTGTCGATTAAGGTATGTGTCTATTTGTTTGACCTGCGAGTAATCTGGTTCAGATTTAAACAATGCGTGTGTTTGAAACCTTGGTGGTTAAAGAAACAAAAATAGACTAAAATTATGCCTGCATTCGCATTGTTTCGTAAAACAGAAAACCGCTGTTTCTTCTTGATAGTTGCCAGTTTCGGTGATGAATGGGGGGATGCTAAAACCAACAACGCCCATTTGAACAGATTGCCTACGCGGTATTAATCAATGACTACTGATGGTTACCGACAATAAAGAGGGAATTCAGATATTGGGCTTACGGTACTTTTTCAACTATCAACCAACACGGTAAACACGTCGGTAGCATTATAAGTGAGCGGACACCTGGACATTCCACATTTATTGTAATGCGTGCGTTTCCATGCCAATCACTTCATTCGTTGCATCGCGAAGTTCGTATTGAGGCTCTTGCGAACGACGTATAGAACATATTAGTCGCTGTAAATGGCGTCATAGTGGCGCAAAAAAGACGACGGGACGTGGACTATGAACATAACTTTATTTCAGGAAGCCAGGTATTTATACTGACTCCATGAATATACAGAAATATACACCAGAGACATTGTGATTACACAACAAAGGTTACCACACCCGATGACCAGCATTTTCTAGATAGGCAGCTTCCCTTCCATTCTGAACGATTGACGGGGCACCGACGCAGTTAGCACCTTCTGTTGTTATCAAGTTCGCCTCGACAGCCAATCACCAACTATAGCCGAAAAATACCTACTCCACATAACGCGCTACTCCGCGCAAGTGAGGACCTGACCTCGTATTCAGTAAAATATACACAGGCTACATAGCTCTTTGTAACGGCAGATAATTGTAATTACCACCAATGGTAATTTTGTATACCAGCCAATAGAATGCAACTGTATGTCCAACGTCGTAATGAGTAATTTACGTAGCTTTTGTTTCGTGAGATTTGCGATTGGTCAACCAGTTTTGCTAATGATATGTCCAGCGTTAGGACTGACCTAAATTTCCTCTGAAGAGTACTTCTAGCCAACGACGCTATACGGCGAATCTGTTAGGGGTGAGTTAGACGGCATTTCTGGTTTCCTTGTCCGTTGTATTCAGACAGCGCAAAATGTGCGCGCGTTTGACAGTGGCTGGCAAGTGTGGCGCGATACGGTGCATAATTACTTGTCATACATTAGCACCCATAGACCTGTATATACTATACTTGTACCAAACATGTATAAAAAAGGAAGAAGTAAAAGACACACAAAAATGAAAAGTAATATTACATCTGAAACGTCAATCTTCCCACAACACGTGTACAAAACATTCTGAACAGCAGCAGAAGCAAGGCTAACAAACTTCATGCTAAGCACATCTTGGATAATTCTCATTCACGGATGTTGATGAGCGCATGCGCCAAGCTAGGCAAGAACCAAGTATGTGTCCAAAAAGCTGAGCGCAAGCGCCAACACCGCCAAGGTGCTGATTTCATTTTTCGGCACTGTTTGCCATGGTGTTCAATAGCTTCGATGGCCAATCATCTCAGCAGGAATGAGTGCCAATATTTATTTTGTGAGTGCAGACTTTTCTTTTTTTTTTCAATAGAACTGCAGGATACGCAAACTCGACCGCATGTTTTCACGCATCCACCGCTTCCAAACATCATTTGAAAGTTTTGAGGCCCTGCACGCTTATGAAAGTGTATATGTGTACCGCTTGGAGATATTTCGATGCCTGCAGTTGTTAGACTCAAGGT
The DNA here is from genome assembly GCF_013339695.2 of Rhipicephalus sanguineus. Taxonomy (NCBI): domain Eukaryota; kingdom Metazoa; phylum Arthropoda; class Arachnida; order Ixodida; family Ixodidae; genus Rhipicephalus; species Rhipicephalus sanguineus. Next base: position 154,052,021 of record NC_051181.1, on the reverse strand, counting down.
GTCGCCTCTAAAGAACAGCGTATACGAGCGCACCCAATTTCTCGTCATATCAGCAGCAGGTGGCGTCTCTTGCCTGGGTGTGTTCGTGAAGGAAAAGCGAGCTCAGGCGTGCTGCTTCGTGCAGCCAACAATCAGTCACGCCTCGCCGGCCTAAAAGCGCCGTCACACCGTGCATTTCCATCTGTCACGCTCGGTGACAAGTGCGCGTGTCGCGTAATGCGAGCGTACGTTCTTTCACGCTTTGTAACGATATTGTGTCAGTGTTTGCACGTGTGCTTTTGTACGTAGGTCGTTGCACATGACACAGCCTCTTCGGGCAATCGATGCTTGTTTTGTTTTCCTCTGCTGCCCATTGACTAATGTACTTCAGATGCGAGAGATACCCGCGAGAAAATAGAATTCCCGATGGCTACTGTAAGCATGCCTTAAAAAAACTCCCTTCTATAGGCTGCTATTCCGAGCATACCTTTTGTTTCACCTTGTGGGGGCTGGGCACACTATCCCCATGTGCAGTTATACAGGTGAAGTTTAATGCCATGAATGATGTGCACCCTGCGCAGAGTATTTTGCCTGATAGCTTGTATTTTTTTTACTTTTTGTAAACAACTCGACGCAGCTGTTAGCAAACTTATGTGCTGTTCACCCCGGTTTACTTCTGTTTAGCTCAAGTGGACAAAAGCTCTGAGCATAACTATAGAAACTATTTTTAGAAAACGCTATTGAGAAGCAGACGCTTTTGTGATGCCTTTATAACAGATTGCTGCTGAACAGTCTATCCGCTTTATCCGCCGTAAAGGGCCAACGTCGACTTACTCTTCCGTGGCCTGCCTGCATCTTTTTATACTGGCTCTAACGTTCTTCCTATTCGCAAAGTTAGCCTTAAGTAAGTGAAGAAGCTAAGAAGGTTGCAGTTGCAGTGTAGTAGCACAAAAGCCTAGCCACTGTTCAAAAACGAGGTGTTGGTCTCCTCCTACGAAAACCACAAAAACACCGGCCTGTAACACGACAGGCTTTAGTTCTTTTCTTTTGTTTGCTAAGTCTTGCCATGATTGCCCGGAGAAGCAGCGTGCGATAAGAAATAAATTGCCATAAGGTAGCCTTATCATTAAATAACAATTGTTTCCCCCGCGGGGATTTTGTTAACAATGTGAAATTTTAAATTGAGACCCAGACAGCAGAAGGAAAGAAAGCCCCTACAACCCCGGAAGCTTTGAAGGCAGGGAAATTTCGTCATATATTTTCAAGGAAGCTAATTTAATCTGCAGCGCTCTAAAAGACTTAATCGCAGCCTCTGAGCACAGGAAGGCAATTAAGACTCAGGGAAATCACTGTGTTTTTTTGTGTGTGTGTGTGAAAAGAGGGCAGTGGCATGAGACGGGAAGCTCTTAAATAAAACCCACGACAGGGTAAAGCTGCCTCTTTTTATGCGGAAACATGAAAACAACATGCCAAGCAAAAGTAATTCATTCATCTAAATCATTCATTTTATTTTCTTCACGCCGCTTTTCTGGTATTGGATGAGTGTGTGGTTGTTGCTGTCGTTGAGTATAAAGAACACAACAAGAAAGTTGCGATAAAGCGATAGCATATATGCATAGCGATAGAGAGAGTACTTTATAAGCTATAGCAAATGAGGTCTAGCATATGGTTGCCATGTTAGAAATCCGGGCCAGTCACTGATATCTGCAGATATCAGTGACTGGCACCGCTGGATGTCGAGCCGCTGGATGTCGAGAAAGGAAAATATCGCGATAACAGATAACATTACGACGATATCCTTGAACTCACGAGGGAATCATAGGAAATGGAGGATGTGGGGATATGTTATCTTCCTTGTATTAGCTGCAGTTTACTTTCACGTAAAATAGCGCTGAAAGCAATAACGAGCTTTCTGGCTTAGGGAACCGCTTTTTCGCATAATGGGATAGAAATGTTTACGTGAATTTGACGAAGGCCTGCGTCGCCATAATACAAACCATAATGAAGACAGCAAAAAATGTTCTTAGTCATTTTGAATGACACGAATAAAAGGGCCTAGGATGGGTTAAATCGTCAAATAATTCATACGGAAGAACAACCGTTGGATGCCAAACAAGTGATTAAATACATCGCACTCTCACACAATGTATTGGCCTCGAGATCTTGGAGTGGCGCCCTCTCGCGTGTGACGTCAGAGCGGGGGCTCCGCTCTCAACCGCGCTGCAGGAGCCGCTGCTCCTGTATCCGGATCGTCTGCTTCAGGCGGGAACTTTGTCGAACGAACAGCCTCGCGACGGTCAACTAACGCCTGCGACGAATGTTTTCGAGTGTAATCTTGAACTTGTTTTAGTTCGACAGGGCCAAGACAGGGCCAAGAAATCCCCCGGATGGTCGACGAGTGCGCCGATACCACCGGCCGCATTGCTGGTTAGAAAGTGAAACTGTGTGTGAGAGTTCTCGCTCGGTATCTTGTTTCCGCCGTACGATACTTATTAGTTTGGGTGGTGCTTTCAATATTTCAGTAAGCGTGCCCTTCTCCAGCATCTACAAGTATGTAGATAAAGCTTGTGAAAGGTAGCGGTGCCTCATCGAGGGTGAGGCAGTGTACGACGCAGGCCACGTTGTTGAATGCGCGGTCGAGGCCGTCAACGGAGATCGCATCACCGCCGCTGCTTTCGTCCTGCAAACAAGTGCGCAAGTGCCGCCTTGTTGCACACCCCCCTGTCGATGCCCATGATCGCAGTTTGTCCCGTAATGTTGGTTCAGTGAGAAGGATATTACGTCGTAGTTCCTATTAATACCGCATAGGGCCGTCGCATGGGTATTAGAATATAACAAATAGTTAATCGCTGATTATACCACGCACAGGGATACAGAGATTAACATGGCAAAGGCGAGCTGGGTCCAGTTTCGCGCCACGCAGCCTAACGAAAAGCCTAAAGAGCTCCGCTTTTAAAAAAGCGTCTGCACTGCGTCAGGTGAAAACTTTTAGAGAATGTGCACTAAACAGCTCCAACAGGTTTCGCTTATGACATTGTGATAAGCAGTCTCCTAGGCGCGCGCTTGCCTTCATAAGTAAAATACGTATGTACGCCATCCAAATGCAGCCGTGGTCTCAGATATCCTGCGCCGCTCAGCTGAGCTCACGAGGCGCGCTTTCCTGCGAGGCGACTCGGAGGCCGCGTCGTCGGCTCTTTGTCTAGGGGCCTTCACGGCAGGTTGTGGGACGGCACCACACCTGGTGTAAGTCGCCTATGCTTATAGCCTGCGTGCAATAAACGCCTTAAGTATTGGTGGGGCGCTTAAACACGGTCACAAGCTTACCTAAGAGTCGCGCGTACGGCGGGTAGCAGAAGTCACTGTCCGCGACGTGCTTGCTGCACACGGTTGATGAAGGCGTGGAGCGTTTTCCCATTCTGAGCTTGCGATGCACTTCTTCTTCAGCTCTGGTTCCTTAGGGTAGTTGTGAAAGCTAACGCCTTTTTCACGAGCGGACGAAGTACACTGAGGCACAGAGCAGTACTTCACCATTGCGCAGCACTCGCCGCGGCGACAAGCGGCCGCAGTTCTAAAAACAAAGATTTGTAGTTCTAAATGAACGTTAAAAGCAGTCCCACGGTTGTTCGAACAGCGTCAGTAGCCACCATACGCAAGATAACCAATTGAACATCTTTTTTGTTGAGATTTACCACAACGGCGGTTTCAACACGGCGCTGGGCCTACGTAGCAGACGAAAGCGCGCGAATCCCCGCTCTGACGTCATACAGGCGCCGTTCGAAGCGCCGCCATCGGTCGCACACCAAGCCAATAGAGGGGAACCATCAGCATATCTCACTCTCGATTTTATTTTTTTTCTTCACTTTCTAACTCGCGCTAGTTCACCACTGTCGTTTGCGGTGCAGCTTTTTTTTTTCCTCATTCGCAATGTATTATATAGCAGTTGGGAAGGCAGTTCTGTTTCTGCAGTTTACAGCGACACACTGAAACAGCGCCGGAAAAAAAGTTCATGTGTTCTCGTCCACGCCTGTGGAAATTTCGCCACCCATAAATAAATGTTGCAAAGGGCGAGGAAAATATAAAGCCCACGCGCCAACAGTCTTTTTGTCATGGAAGTTTTGGGGTACGTTTTTAACCTTCGTTGCGTAGCCTGGAGTTATGAGACAGTTTTCTTGTCTACTATTTTTTTGGCTCAAGTTACTAGTTCAAATATCTGACGTGATTCTTCGTTTTTTTACAATACGCCTTTCCGCCTCACTCCCATAGAACTTAGCAGTGTGCGCTCGTTCAAACTAAATATTTATTCTTACACACACTAAACTTGAATGGGGCTCCCTCGGAAGAGAAGATAGAGACCTATTTACTCATTTTGTAACAGAAAGGCAGAATGCAGAATGGGACGATGTGGGTTCCAGAGTGGCCTTACATCGTGAAAGGATGTTTGTTTAGAAGACGTAGCCTTTCTCATTGCGTCCCGGTGTTAGATTTTGAGCAGGTTCTTCTGTCAACCATTGATGCTGCTTATTACATCGAAAACTCGGAAGCAAGCTTATCTACGTCTTAAAACTATCTAGCCTGTTCGCGCAAAACACGTCGAACTTCTGGATGAGCATTTTGTTTTATATCAAATACCTTCCATTAGTAAAGCTTTAGCCCTGGAGGGAAAAAAAAAGAATACGCGGGACTGAATTATCGAAGCAGCGGCAAGTAAATTCTGACGAAAGTTCAGGCGCTTCTGTAGCACACACACTTCAGGTCAGAAATACATCAGCCACAGTACGGCGGTGAACATTGAAACGCTATACCTGAGCACGTCGCCCTCACCAATTCTCGGCACAACTTCTAGAGAGCCATGGTGGCACGCTTGAAGAACACCGCATGCGACATGCGTTAGAATTTACCGGTTTACGCAGTGGTACGGTATGTTTTAACGCGATAGCGTTAAAGAGCTCGTATCGCAGAATTTCCGCCGTCGGCGTCGGCGCCGTTGGTTGTGAGCGAAAAATCATCATCTTGTCCGTGACCGAAAAATCGAAAAAGCTGCAAATAAAACAAATAATAAAAATGTTGGGCCCGAGTGAGAATCGAACCCAGGCCGTCTGCGTGGCAAGCAGGTGTTCTACCACACAGCCACGCCTCTGCTTGGAGCTGCACTGAAAGTAACTTTCATGCTTTCCAAAAATACGCGTCCTGTATACAGGTGTCACAGTACGAGATGTAATATCGCAGTAATATTGCGTGGTACAAGCGTACATTGCTATTGGGCGTCACACCATGTCAATATCATAACGACTTGGTGGTTTAAAGACAGCCACCCATTACAAAAGGCACACACATATTACTGCGCGTATTTCCTTAAGACCACGTAGTGGGTGCATCGCAACTTCGAAAAAGTTTCTCGCGCATAATTGCTGCTGGTTTAAAGCATGCTACCCATTACATAAGGCACACGCCTTAGTGCGCGCATTCTGTTAAACACTCGTAGTGATCGAATTGCGCACTAGGGGCAGGATATCGCTATCGCGTTCAACTCTTAAAGGCGAAGCTTAAGCGTCCCCCAATTTTTTTTTCTTCTTGAAAGTCTTAATGTTAAACTTAGTTATTGAACAATTTTATGTGTTGTCATCTCTTGCACTGATTTAAGTTGGAGAGCTTTAAAGTGTTCAATAGCACCGGAATTTATTAGGAACAGAAACATCGTAAATGTTTTAATAAATCTATTTTCTTCACCTCCATCTTTTTGAGATTAGGATTTTTCATCCACGTGCAACGTTGCCGCGTTATAGTTATTTTGCAATCTAACAGCAAACTCGTCTTTCTGTAATTTTTATCGTATACAGATGTACGTGTTTCTTCCCATTTCAGCAACAAATTCAAAGCAGAGAATGTACCTTGCGGCGAGAACAATGGCACCAAAGAAACGAGTATTACAGGACGAGCGTTGACTTTGTTACTAGTGAGAAATGTTTGAGCTGTTTTACACAGCAAGCAAAAATTAACATGAGACAATTTTATTGAGGTACCATTCGTCCCACAATAACAGCCAGTGCGCGATTCTCTACGAAATATTGAAACGTTACCGCAAGCGTGCCCCGACAGCTGAACCAGCTCACGGGCATCGTTGAAGTGAAGAGCAGCGCAGTGCGCGTGCAGCGTATGCTTGTCACTAGCAGAGAGTTTAACACGGTGGCAAAACAAGGTGTCACAACATAGAGAGCCACACTGCTGCTACCCGCGATACACGGTGCAGGTGTAGTTGGGTTATTTATGCATGACATCGCTCAACAGGTCGCCATTTGCATCGTCGTCTGTGCTGTATACAGAGCTGCCTTCCTATATGATATGAAATGCATGCGTGCTTTTTACGATCGATATCCCAGAAGGTGCGGTTTCTCCCAAGGGTTTGTACTTATTGATTATTGATCACTTGCTGCTTTTTTCTCCATTTTTCTCCTGTTGCTCTGTCAACCAAACCTTGTTACGTATTTATGTTAGTGTGGAAGGCCAAAAGCTTTTTCGTCAACATCTGCCTTGCATTTCTTTAGCCCTACGATGACGCGTATATGTCAGAAAGAAAAAAATATATATATCAATGTGGTGGTCCTGAGACCCATCTATTTGTTGCGAGCAAAATTTGTATTTATGTCTGCATCAACTAGGACTCTGTACAGATCCAAAGGCTATTTTTCTAACGCGCGATTACACTATACTGCAGATTATTCGAATGATAATAATTTAGGCGATGCTTACTCGTCGTGGCAATCCCGTTTCGTGTTTACACGGTTTTTGGGTTTACGAATCTATGGGCAAACCATACTTACGCAGGCACATCGTCGCGAAGCTTTGTACACGCCGTGCTTATCGTAATTTCTTAAATACAGCGTTTTATTATGTGATAAACGAAATAATTTTACTGCGCGTTAACGTTGCATTTATTATTCTATACGCTGGTGTTTGTTCACTGTTTATAAAGAAATGTTCCGTTTATAGTCTGAAAGAACTGTTTGAAATTTGCCGATATACACAATCAACGATGTTTCGTTTGGTGTCACTATTCACCGGCTGCTCTTCGTACTAACCACGGTATATCGGACTACGTTGTAAGCGCAGGCTCTATTAACGATTTCTCTATCGGCTCAAGTGTGGCATGTAGTTCAGTTTGTGATAGATTATTGTAGTATCTGGGGTTTAACGTACCAAAACCACCATATGATTATGAGGGACGCCGTAGTGGAGGGCTCCGGAAATTTTGACCACCTGGGGTTCTTTAACGTGCACCTAAATCTAAGTACACGGGCCTCAGACATTTTCGCCTCCATCGAAAATGCAGCCGCCGCGGCCGGGATTCGATCCCGCGACCTTCGGGTCAGCAGTCGAGCGCCATAACCACTAGACCACCGTGGCGGGGCTGTGATAGATAATTGGGCATCTCATAAATTATTATGCCTTGCGTTTTATTAAAAGGTGTTGTTGCCAAGGGCGTAGCTCTATACGAAAAGCTAACATAGCGTCAGAGGATGTTTTAAAACTGTTTTCAAACAATATAGCGCAAAGGGAGAAAGACCAATCAATGCCGCTCTTTTGCACTCGACAGCAGCTGCCTAGACTAGCCTTCGACAGCTCGTGCGCTGCCCGCATGATGGCCGGGGAGTGCAACAGCCGACTCTTGATTAATTAGGTGCACCAAAGTTCAAACGCGTCGGCATACTTGGTTCCACGCTTGTGTTTATGTATTCGTGAATCGAACGGGCGAGGGGAAGTGTCTGCCCCCGTGGTACAGGATTTTCCACTCAAACGATCAATGCGAGAGTTCGTGAAGACGCTGTGAGACTAAACTGCGGAGGTGAGGCCCTTGTACGCGTGTGAGGCTGTTTGCTTTCCGACGTTATTGAATACGGCCTTTCTTCGCGCGAAGCCTCTGATAGAAATCAATTTTGCTCATAGTGAAACCACTGGAGTGGCTTAGCGCTTTCTTCCAGGGCCCGCTTTCAGGATAATATTTACCCCTTTTCACCAGAAAACAAAGTGACGAGAATATCATATAAATTTGGATTCACGCAGTGGTGCAGAATAAAAACGATGACGAAACAAAGATTACATGCGGTCTGCTAAAAACCTCGAGTAGGCGACGTTTCTCCGTGTTCCTCTCTGTCGCAGCTATCGTCTCAGGCTGGGTAAACTTTGGTACGGATGGATAAAATGCACTTGATTTTTTTACGAAGGAACATACCATCGACGCCGACACCGATGCTGACACCAGAATTTCTGCGAAACGAGCTCTTTAACGCTATAGCGCTAAAAATAAATGTTGCTAGCGGTAGACGAAGATGAACTTGTCAATGAAGAATATGCGCAACGTAATCTAACCAACCATGGAGGTGTCAAGCAAGGAATTTGGTGCGTGACAATATATACAATGTACACGGATAATACGATACTGTTTCATGAAGTGCTTGCTTCTGCTGTTCACACTCGGAGCTCGAAGGTTTTGCTGTTAATTAACACTATATCAATTCGGATAAGTGGATGCTCTACTTTGCTGAGATAACAAGCACCTCCGAGACCCACAAATAGAGTCTGGAAAATTTAAAGTTACGCTACTTAAGGCTTCGGTGTCGCAGCATGGCGACATAGCTACTTGAATGGAAGTTTTTATGCTTCCTTTTATTTTATTCGTATGAATCACTGTTTTTTTGGGAGCGCTTTTGCTGACACTAATGCTGACACGACGAAATTGTAAACTGAGCTTGTTTTCGTAAGAAATTCATAAGAAACCGCAGTGTTCATAGGAAATTTGTCGCGCTGCGAGATTTCGTACGAGTTTCATGATGACTATTTCATTTGAAAAAAAAATATGTCGCTTATGTGCGAATACACAAGACGAAGCAAGGCTCGTACAACGTTAAGTGACCTTGGTGGCTTTCTTCGGCCCTTGTTTCTCTCTTGCAGAGAGAACTCACCAACAAGCACCTTTCAATGGTGAAGTATGATGCCATTAATTTCCGGTCATACTGCAAATGAAGCAGCGTTTACGGTCCACGTAAAGCGCAGCAGCATGCCTGTATTTAATGGGTGCCATTACTCGTTGAGTACCACATTGATGATTACCACCGCCATTACGCCGTTACACGGACTAACTACGTTCTGAATCATCTCTAACTATGGGGCCTTGTAGTTAGTTCTGTAATGAAGGCTTATTGGAGCTCACGTATCTGCAATTAGGGTTCGGCGATACCAAGTATGATCCTGCTCATTTCGAGCGCAAGAACTGCCACAGATCTGGCCACATAGGCGTGCAGTGGTATTGGTGTAATGACAAGATTTTCTGAAGGCCTTTTACACCCTTAGGGAAACTGGAGCTAATGTTTTAGTTGTTCGTTCATTTTGTTTTATTTTGCCTGTCGCTATTCGCGGTCATATCACTCGTCTGCTATCGTAGAAAAGGGTCGTTTGGTGGTACGAAGAATAACTGAAGGGAATTGGTTGGAAAGAACACTTACAATATAGGGGGCCATCCATTTCTTGCAGCGAAAACATTCTGCTGTAAACCAGCTTGTGTTCTTTTCTACTCCCGGTGTTGAACATACCCTAAGTACTGTGTTGCCCAAGACGCTAAATCTAAGACTCACCGTAAAACAGAAATGCGCACTTTCATCCAGCCGTATATAACCAATCATTCCGTTCCAGAATTTCCTCACTGCACACTGACTTCATCGAATTTCACTGCTTACAGGAAGCAGCAGTCTGATTCCGCGGACTGAAACTGTGAGCCACCTAAAGAGCTACGATGCACTCTAAACTTTATGCGGAATAATTCTGTATACTATACTTAATATCCGTTCATCGAGTATTTAACTAGGTACAGAGACACAAACCAAGGTTCGCAATTTTTCTATAAGTTAATATTAAATATATTTGATTACACTGCGTAGTCTTAAGCTTTAATACAGCCAAGTCAACGGCACCTATCTTCCATTATACTTGCAAAAACTCTTGCTTAATGTTGCTAAAGTTAGTGCTCCAAACATCGAGTCACTAGGTAACTATCAAAGAAAGCAACGAACATTATGATCGAGTTAATAATAGTTGGTAGGCCATGAAGCCAAACATAATTCAATAGCATCACTAACCAGAAGCAAACCTTCACAAACAATTTTCATCATTTCGAACCGTATAGGAAAGGACAGGGTGAGCCCACTGCAAATTTCTGGCCTGGGAAAACTTTATGTTGTTAAGAGGAGGAGGAGAAGAAAAACGGAAAGACAGGGAGGTTGTCCAGTTCTCAGGACCGGCTGGCTACCTAATGTTATCACTCGCTTGCTACTTGCTACACTTTTAATGTTGTTAAAAGTGTGGCAAGTAGCAAGCGAGTGATAAACCAGGCTAACATCTCCGGGAAATTCATTAAAGATTATTATGTCGCCCTCTCTCTCTAACACTTCGCGTGCAGTCTAGTCTTCGTATGCGCGCAGAACTTGATGTAGTTATCTGGCGAAGCACATGACCTTATATGCATCGCCGTTGCACTTAATCGCCTCTCATGCGTCTTTCTTCACGGCACAACACCCGGCTGATTTATTAATTAGTTGTTTAGTTTCCTTGATTTCGTGATGATACACAAACAACCCTCATGTGTCTATCTGGTGAGCCGTTTATATTATCACGAATAGGTTTTTGTCTTTTTTGCCACACCTTTATAGTTTCTGGTCTGTCAGATGTAACGTGAAGAAAGCGCCTCATGACGCCGAGATTCTTTTTTCTATTTGCTCTCACGGGGGTAGGCGTCTTATTGTTAACAGCGTTATCGCATAGTAGCCCACTGTTTTAGCAATACCCGGCTCTATATTGCCCCTCCTTGCTCTTTTCGCATCTCGAGCGGTGTGTAGTTCGGGGGCACTGACTTCTTGTAACAGACACGGCGTTGCCGCCAGGCGCTTGCGGCTACAGCTCAACGAAGCGAGCGTAGCATTCCTCGGGGAGCAGTTGATGCGGCGGTATGAGACGACCGAGAACACGCATTTTTTCCCGTGGTTCGTTCTCCCCAGCTACTTGGTTTATTATTATAGCAGCCCTCAGTCATGATCTACCATTTCATCTGGTCACGTCGGTTATAGCACTTGCCTCTTTTTTGCTTTGTCTCTCTTCTCATTCCTATATATATATATATATATATATATCATATATATATATATATATATATGGTGTCCCAGCTATCATGCAGCACGATTTAAAAAAAAGAGGAACGGCGTTACGCGAAGCGCACCTTCTGCATATCGTTCCTAGTACACTGGAGTAGCCACTGCTATTTTTTTCGTTAATGAGGTTTAATTAATTAGTCATAACTATATTTGTAACTCGACAAGTACACACCTAATTGTCAAAATGTCAATGAGGCGTATGTAGGCATGTTCAAAGGACATCTAACTGCGCAATTTTTAACAACGTACTAATTACGTGCTCATTTTTCCGGCTGATAAAGAAAGCCTGCGAAATATGAAAAATAACACGTGACTACGCTCCCACACGCAAAGGAAACCAGCGACCTCAAATAAGCTTACTGCAAACAACCTCTTTGCCTGTTGTCCGTTGCGAAAGACAGCGTTACGCATTTTGGCAAGGGTACAGGTCGGGTGCCAACGATATGCGTGCAATTTCGCTGGGATTCATTCTGTTCGATATTCCGCCACAATCATTATCCATATCTCACGGCCGACTGTTCTCACTGATAACGCGGCAGGTGTTCTGATTACGGCCTGACTCTGTAAGATCAAGCGGTGCGTTTCTTAGGCCGGTGAGTGGCAGATAGGGAGATGCATTTTGTTTTCTTTCTGCATTATTTCCTTGATACTGTCTACCTCATGGGAGCCTGTCTGAGGGCGCTGGTTCCCGACGCGCGCAACAGTCTAGTCACGTGTCACTTTTCATATTTCGCGGGCTTTCTTGATCAACCGGAAAAAATGAGCGCGCAATTAGCACGTTGTTGAAAATAGCGCGGTTAGATGCCATTTGAACAAGCCCACATACGCCTCATTGACATTTTGACAATTAGGTGAGTACCTGTCGAGTTACAAATATAATTATGACTAATTAATCAAACCTCATTAAAGAAAAAATAGTAGTGGCTACTCCAGTGTGTTAGGAACAATATGCAGTAGGTTATATATATATATATATATATATATATATATATATATATATATATATATATATATATATATATATAGGAATGAGAACAGAGACAAAGCAAAAGAGGCAAGTGCTATAACCCAGGTACGAAGAGGTGCAGTCCGCGCTGTCGCGGAAGACGCGCCAAGCACCTGCGAGAGAGGGAACGCAAGCGTGGGCATGCGCGCCGCACCGCCAAATTGTCAGAATCACGGTGTAAGAAAAACACTTTTCTTACGGTCAGTATAAACCTTCAGAGACGCGTCACGGCCTCCGAGATTCTGCACGAGAATCTTTGTCTCTCTTATGTGCCTCCGTGTGCCTTTGCGTTAAGATTACAGAGCACATTAGCGCCATGTTTTTTTTTCTAACGCGTCGACACGGGCTGCTGTCGTTGTACTGTGTTTACACGTGCCTGCCTCGTGCATCAGACATCCTATGAAAGGTGGACGAGGACCGAAAGAAGGCGAGGACGGTCTTGGCGAAGGAGTCAGGTCTCACAACGTCAACATGCGCGACCGTTGAGGTCGCACTTGTGCGGGCATCTCCCAAAACACATCCTTAACACCTCCGCCATGACAAAATCATAACACAGGACCGTGGTTCTGTAATTTTGTGGCCTTGATCCATTGCGTCAAAGCGCTTCTCTTGTTACTTTCGCTGCAGCACTCCGGTGTCATGCAAAAAAGCATAGTAAAATCTGGAAGGGGCTACTGCTGTCGTGGGTCACAACGCACCTGGTTCATTAATTAAATGCGCGCGTACGGGCCGCATATTACGAATGCTGGTATGATTGCAGACATCTAAAAACTTAACTGATAACCGTTCAGGGTTCTTCCTGACGTTGCTGCGGCCCTGAAAAACAATAAATGAAAATGTACGCCAGCTTTCTTTTGTCGCATGCTAATTTTCCATGTTCTCTGGTGATATGATACGAATATTTTTGGTGGTCCCGCGAGATTCGTATCACCGAAGTTTCACTGTATATATATATATATATATATATATATATATATATATATATATATATATATATATATATATATATATATATATATATATATACGCAAAAGTACGCGAGAACATACAGCTTACAGTATATTCGCAATCATGACACCATATTGATTTTCAACTCCCCCTGTTTCCTTTATGCTACACCACGCGATTACGATATCTTAACCCAGCGATCGCTAACGTTACGTAATGTCATAAAACGCTGAAACACCTACGTCCTGTGCAAACAAGCAAGCTGCGCTTCGCGCAAAAGCCCAAGCAACGTGGCAGCCGACGGACGCCTAACTGCGTTCGAAAGTGGTGTTATAATGAGGGATAATTAGCAGTACAGGGGGCGCGCATTAGGCTGCGTACGTGCCCGGATCTTCATGTCATTTTACAGAAGCCTAGAACGCTGAGATTCTTGGAGTAATCGCGGGCTGTGATTATATATCCACCAGTAGTGGCAGAAACTGGGTGCTCTAAACGGAGGGCGAATAGCAGCCATGCATATAAGCTGCCGCCGCTTGGCGTACTCAGGGTTGTAGAACTAGCTTGTGCGTCTTGTCTTTTCTCGAAGGGGAGTTGGAACAACATATCGGTGTAATCAAAGGCAACTTCACAGCGCAAATCTGCGATGCACCTCAACCACGCCTGACGTGTTATGGTATGTATAATATGCACAAAAAGCAAAAAAAGCGACCGGAAAGAGGGCACTCGGCGCTTTGTGCGTCTTTCCATTCACAGTCTGGGCTTATTGGGCACTTCGCGCATACCCTAGGATGTCAGCCTATGATCTAGCTCAGACTCAGACCCCAGTTTAGCAAAACATACCTGATATCCCGAAATTCACTATATTCCAAATATTTCCCCTACATTTTTTCTAGAGAGCAAATAAAATACAAGAGTGCTTGTACCATACCCCATAAGGAACACATACATACACATACACATGAAAGAGTTGCAGGTTTTTGTAACGGAAAAGTAATCAAGACAACGAACAGTGACAGCATAAGGTGTGGCGTACTACCTCGGCTTACATCAACGCTGAAAATACTTACATCGACTTACCTCGGCGCGTGCCGTTACCTCGACGTTGAAAGTATCCTTCGGCAGTCTCAAGTGATCGATTTTTTTTAGACGCGCTCAAAGAAAGGCGCTGTCTATCCATGCGATATAGTCTGGATGTCTGTCGCTGCTCTGTTTTAACATCGTTCCTCTCTTGCCACCACTTTACGTATCGCAGGTAGGACTTGATTGATACGCTGTCACGTGTACGACCAATCCGACAATGTATCGCCATGCCCCATGAGCGGAGCAAGGATGGAACTGTAGTAAGGTACGTCAATTTTAGGGTTATTGGATGGGCTAAACATTTATCTGGCGTGTTAGAAGTCACGCAGTGGATAGGCAGGTTGTTGTTGTTGATGTTGTTGTTTTGTTCTTTAATAGTTGCAAACACTACCGAATATTGGCTACATTATAGCCGGTTATTTTAATACACAGGTAAAATGTTTGCCCATTTAATAACAAACGCATATGCATAATACATGAACAAACAACGCACTGTGTCTACAAAATACACAAAGTAAACACAAACGAAACAAAAACAGCCAATGTGGTATAGCTGCATCACTCGAGAAAAACACCGACACTGGCATGGCAGTCATTTGAATAAAGAATGCACAACCACTGCACCGTAACAGCTTGAACTTGACACTGCAAAATGCTTCATCGACACGTTTACAACTCACGCCAAAACAACCGAATATAGCAGCCACTCTCTGCTGCATTCTATACTGCTCTATTTACTAGGATGGCCACCTCCTGAGCGATGGTGGCATGTTTATCAAGATGTACTTTTGGGCTAGTTGGTTCATAATCGCAGTAGAACAGCGCCGGCGAAAACAACAGACCAGACGAGGAGAAGGACACGTAACACAAGGTGCGCTAACTCAAAGTTTATTCAGTAACTAGACAGAATAAATACTGCCTTCACATGAATAAACAGAAGAAAGAATGTTACAAAAGATATGACAGTGCATCACGTGGTCACTCCTACTGCGCGTGCAGAACGGTTCCTGCAACAAATCTGACATCCTTCTCTGAAAGCAAAACAGAAGGCATGCTGACACAAGATTCTCCGAGCTTTTTAATCTCTTTGTGCAGTTACTGAATAAACTTTCAGTTGTTAGTGCGCATTGTGTTACGTGTCCTTCTCGTCTGGCCTGTTGTTTTCGCCGGCGCTGTTCTACTGCGGCATGTTTATGTCGTATTTGGGACGTTAGACCCCATATATCGTGTTTATGTCGTCACGCAGCGTGTTATTAAGCCTTCTTTATCAACAAGCTTAAATTATATGATCCATCAAGCAGTTTATTTTCATATAACAAACGCTGCATTCAGTACAAGCTGTTGTTTTGTAGGTGGTTAAGTACGAAGCCTGAGTCAAGCAGCCCGTTTACAACGTAAGATATTATGTGCTACGTGCATGCTATTCCTACGCAGTTCAAATTTATCGGACCCTTTTCTCTTACCTTATATTTATTCTTGGCAATTTGGGACGTTACCAAATACTCCAAAACTCTTCGAGAAATATTTATATTTAAAAGTAGTGCCTATGCAAATCCAAGACATGATTAACTAGAACAGTACTTGATTCGTTTATTCGCAATTTTTCGAAGATATCAGCATATTTCTAAGTTGTGCAAACTCTGCGCGTGTAGTGAAGTAAAAAAAATTAAGAGCGGCTTGAGAAAGGGATATTGACTCAGAATGGCAAGAATTGGTTATCACGATATATTCCACTGATCCTTCTGCGGTTTTTATTAAACTCGCTGTTTTCTCGTTTTCATACTTTCAAATTCAGCATTTCCTCGAAGGCATCCGCATTCCTGTCGTTCGCAGATGTCCGTAAAACGAAGCCCGGTTTCCGAACGGACGCCCTATTTATTCTAAAGCGACGCATAAGCGTGGAGCTGCTAACGAAGGAAAAAGGAAACACAAGAACCAACAGTGATATTTGGAAGCATGGTTGTCTATACAAGCAACATAAAAAGACCCTCGAAAGGGCTATTTTCTAAACGCGAAATATACAGCGTATTTGTGACTCGAGATCGGAAACATAGGGAATAGGAAATATTTCTTCTATATAAAGCGCTTTTCGCAATGCGAATATATAACACGCAGTTCTGATGAAAAGTGGAGCATTTCTGCGGTGAAGTTGTAACCGGTACTGGAAAACGGCCTGATATGAAACACATGTCTTCAGCACGTGCAGATGTCCAAAGATAATCATGTCTTACGTAAACTGCAGATGTTCGTGGACGAGCGAGAACATAGGTCTAGGCAATATGGGATGGGATCGCATTCCAGTGCTTGATATAGAGTATAAGGCTTCGGTCACGTCGTTTATTGCGATGCTCGCCTTATACGCCGTATGCAAGTGCCGCAATAAAAGACGCCAAAAATTGTGGATAAGAAAAACTTTACGAAGCGTGTTAGTAATCTGCCCTGGTTAATGAGGAATTACTAGACGCAACAGCGTAAACGGTAATAGTTTTCTCTGATGAACTTTCGAGAATACAGAACTCGCTTACCTGTTCGGAGAGGTAACCAATCAGTGCTATGGAAAAATATCTA